>NC_049991.1:19953912-19958673 GCF_000003815.2 Branchiostoma floridae | reverse complement strand
CTTGACGTAATATGGTTATATATATTACATATATAATATATCTATCACTGATTTTGATTTCACCCTATGTTTGCTCTCTGTTATAATTTCAAAGTCATGATTTGTTATATTTCTGTACATTTCTGTTGTTATCTTTTGTATTATTTCAATCTGGACTCCAGGAAGAGTAGTAATGTATCACAAATGAAGATCAAAATAAACCAATGGCAGACAATATGCAAAACTACATAGTATACGCATGCGGCAAAAGGAGCATAGAGCTACAGAATGATGTGAACACTCATCACATTGGACAACAACAATATTGTCGGAGGTCACCCTCCATCACAGAGTAACAACAAGCCCGTACCTTTTCTTCTTGTCCCTGATGGCGTCCTGGATAGACTTGACCTGTACGGCCACCACAGACAGAACCTCCATGGACATGAAATATCATAATGATAAACTATATCCCGTCCACGGAGATCAAATATTGAATAATAAACTATCCCCTCACCTTTTCTTCTTGTCCCTGATGGCGTCCTGGATAGACTTGACCTGTACAGCCACCACAGACAGCACCTCCACAGAGATGCGGTTAAACTCGTCGAAGCAGCCCCACGCTCCCGTCTGGGACAGACCCTTAAAGATGTTGCCACAGGACTGGAGGAGGAGGAGGATGGGAGACATCTTAGATGCAATTTCAATGGTTGGTTCTCAGATTTTAAGGACATTTTAAGGCTAAATTGCAATGTCAAAATCTGAGGGCTGTGCCTTGATAGTAGCAGTAGAAGCCAGTTAATTGCACACCGGATAATCGCACACTTCTGTTAATTGCACAAAATCCCAAAATCCCATGCTGGTGCGGTCCAGTTTAATAACTTCGCTTTGTTGCAGTATTCCGATAATTGCAAGAAATATACTGGCAAATAGGGTGTGCAATTAAGCGGCTTCCGCTGTATTAGCAACCCATTTAAAGTAACAAAAAAGACAAAAAGATGATACAATTTATGTTTAACCTCTAACTCTAAGTACAAGTGAACTTTGCATTTCTTTGCATTTTTTATCAGTAAGGCCATGTTGATTTGATTATATGGATGACATCCTCCGGGAACTCCAAAACTGATGCGAGCGAGCAAATAAAAAAAAAGTTTGGCCCCCCAAAAAAGTTGCCTTCAGTATTAAATTGAAGTGGCCAGGAAGGTTGAACATAGGACTAAACACACATAGTATGGTATACCATGATCCTCTTGACCTGAATTTTCTGTACTGGTACCTCCCCCAATCAACAATAGATTTTTTTTCTTTCCGTCCTTTCACATCTTATTCTTTGACTTTAGATTCATTTTGGCATTCTATATATGGCATTAGTTATCTGTTTTCTAATACTTTTTTTCAATCTACGGAATATTTGTGCTCATTTTACAGCTGCTTTGCACAATTTATTGTGTGGTCGAAAACTTTTTTTTTTTGGAAATGGCTGAAAATTGGTGCGAGCGCGGATGTCATCCATATAATCAAATCAACGTGGCCTAATCAGAGATTTGTGTAATTGCATGCAGATCAAAACCAAATGAATGAACCTATTATCTGGAAAAAGAAAGTAAAGTTCAAACAATGGGCGTGTGAAAGTGAAAGTGGGCTCACCTTGTAGTCCATCTGTTCGGAGCAGTTGAAGACGTACACCATGATGCCGAGCGCCCTCCCCAGATCTTTCGTCGTCTCCGTCTTTCCTGTTCCCGCGGGGCCGGCCGGCGCCCCGCCCATGATCAGATGGAGGGACTGGGTCAGCGTGATGTAACATCTGAAATACGAGAGTCAGAAAAATCATCATCTATCATCAGGCTTTTAGCTAAGATTTCATTATAGGGAGTCGCAGTAAGTGACTACTGTGTAGAGTTTTTGATAATTTTAAGTTAAAATGGTGCATTCTGTATCCTGAGGGGCAAAAATAGTGTTAAAGAGGTGATCATGATGACCTGGTAGCATCCCTGGTCAATCAGAATTTCATGCTTGTCAGAGGATTTTCTCCCCAGTGTAAGGGCGTCAAGTGCGTCAAATTTCTTGTTATTTTAAGAAAGGCGTGTCCAGGTCCAGATGATGCATTGACGTGTGCCTGGCTAAAAGGTTGTCTATCATCCTTTAAACTTTTAGAGTCATGTGTCTGTTTTATGCAGGCGATCACGATGATATAACTGTTAGGCCCTGGCAGACGAATCATTAGTCATCATCTTTTTGGCGACGCCTCAGGGGCGGAGGCATTTTCTACAGTATTACGATCGCTTTGAAAGAATTTTGAAAATTCCACGAATGCATTCCCTTGGGAATTGATTTTTGGCTAAACCACAGGGGTGTCGTCCATACAGTGGTCATTGAAGACTATTCTAGCTGTTATTTTTCCTTTGTTGAGGCATTCTTTATTAATGATTTAAGGGAACGGTCTTTTCACATAGCCGGAAGTGACTGCGCTCCTTGCATATCATAAGCCGTACACACAGATTATTACGATGTTTCGCATGCTTTATGAATTTGCAATGGCAACCAATATGTCCCAGCTTTTTGCCGTTATGTCTTTTATAAGCCTGTGCTTTTTACAATATAGAATGAAATGCTGTGAAGTGGTTATCGTTCGGAGTCATAGAGAGCCTGATTGTGAGTGGTAGAAAAATAAGATGTTTTAAAGAAGACGAGACCAATATAGCACAACTTTTGACAATATCTTCTGAGCTTTGCTTTTATAAGGTGGGATAATATGCTTCACGAGGTCAAAAAAATATAGAAGACCAATGTGTCACAGATTTTTGTCGATATCTTTTTATGAAATATGAAATGTTGCGCTTTAAGTTGGTTGTCGTTTTGAATTGAAGCTGGTGTGTTACGCCGAAGGACTGTTATACCAGGTTATACCGGCTATATAGATACAGGTTACGTAAAGCCTGATTTTGAAAAGTTAATAAGTCACATGTTTCAAACAAGCCATGAAACCAATGGGTTTCAAGTTGTTTAGATTCTGCTTTGAAGACTAGCATAGCTAGAATAAAGGAAGGACGCAGAGACAAGGTTTTCCGTACACTGGGCACGGGAGACTGTTAAGATGGTTTGACGTTACTATATACTAGTAATGCTGGCCTCGCTAACCTCGTTCTTAGCTGCGGATCTCTCTTTCTCTTCTGAACTATACTCTCTGACTCTCTGTCATACAAATACATTATATCTCGCGGTCACATTTTGGCGTATCAAACATACAGGTCTTGTCACACAACAAAACAACGGTTATTTCATCTACGGTCCATTCATATACCTATAAAATCAACTACTACAATGTATACACTAAAATACATATTCGTGATATAAACAGTCAATCAATCAGTCAATCCGTGAATTCTATAACTGGTGTCATGTCAGGTTATCTATACATGTACAAGTATGATCGCAATCTATCGGCTGTACGTCTTGGCTCTGCTTCTGGCCTCTACTTCCCTCATGTTGCCCCCCTTCTGTAGATGGCGCTGTTCTGGATGTTGTGTGGCTCCCCTCTGTTCAGAATTTTCAAGCCGCACAAATGTATATTCTGGCTCCTCCCAGCGATGGCCACTTCTGTATATTCTTATGTTGGTTTTCTTCATTAGTACATACACCTCCGGTTTGATTAGGTCCGTCGTCGCTGTGGGAAAATTATGTACGGTTCTTTGTTGTACATATAAAATCCACTATTATAATATATACACATTATATATACATATTCATGGTATAAATCAGCCAAAACCAGCCCGTGAATTGTCTAACTAGTTTTAGGTTTTCTGTGGTTGTGGCAGTGCAATCGATTTGCTGCTCCAGATCTGCTACTTTTCTGGCATTCCTTAGGCCCTCTCATTGTCTTCCTTCTGTGGACGGTGCGGTTCTGGGTGATGTGTAGCTCCTTCCCGACTTTATAAGGTGCACAGAGGTCTATTCCGGCTCCTCCAGCGATACATCTCGTCTCAGTGACTTGCAGTGGAAGGACTCGACTGACTTTGTGATGGAACTGTTTCGTCCTGATGGACACAGGTATGGGTGTCAGGTACATCTCGTCGTTGTCGCTCTTGTCCTGTATGGTTAGTCTGTTGGGATCGAGAGAGAACACAAAAATGACATCGCCCGTTTCATATACTATACGAATATACTGATACTGACACTAATGGTTTATTCCAAAGTCACCCATAACTTTGTCATCGTCGTTGTAAGTTTATTTGGGTGCTCGTCACAGCTATTAAAGATACGTTGTAGGAGCTGATGTTGAGATATCACAAATAAAGAAAAAAGAGTCACAGTGTGTGGCGTGGCGGTGTTGTGGAGTCCAAGTGAACATCGTCATCATTGCTCTTGTTATTATGGTCGGCCTGTAAATGGATCGAGGGAGAACACACACATGCACGCAATGTTATAAACCATAACAACATACTAGTAAATGACAGGACTGTTGAGTGGGCATCACAGAAGTTTTAGACAAGGACGCAAGTCTGGGGACATATGCAGAGCAAATGACTGGGAGCCAGACACAAGAATCCACGGATAAATCCCATCAAATTTCCTGTCCGATCACTAAGGTCGTTGTCTTCCCGTTCAACATAGCCTTTCACTTAACTTAACTTAACTTAACTGGTAATGGCAATGTTCGTAGTTGAAGTATCCATGAAAGGACAAGTTTGTAACAAGATACAACAATATGGCAGCTCACCCGTGAAGTTGAGTTCGGTCACTGAAAGAAAGGTTCGGCTAGTTGATCTGTGTTGACCGGATGTT
>NC_049991.1:19914693-19953097 GCF_000003815.2 Branchiostoma floridae | reverse complement strand
AGGGCAGAGGGTCGGAAGTCACAGTCTGGGAGTACGTTGTCAAAGCACTGTCCAAGCAATGCCGCCGGGTATGTACGAACAAGTTCGGAGGAAATCCGGCTTGAGACCGCGAAAGTTGTGTCCTATGTTAAGGGCCTCGCAAGGGCTCTGTAGGGAGACACCGGAACGGGGACGTGATTGACCGGTACCGAAGAATGATCCGACGGAGACCTAGCTGACTGGCTCCGGGGACGGGCCGACGTTTACGGGGTCTTGGCGCGCTGGCTCCGCTGAACGGGAAGCGGTTTCCGCCGACGGGGCGTATACGTGGTGGCTTGGCCAGCAAGATGAAACTTGGGACAAGCGTGTTCAAATCGTCCGACAAGGTTAGAGGAAAGACTTAAGCGAAAACTCGAGAAATTTCAGAGCGAAAAGTCTGCGATGCATACGCCACGAGATGCGCTGCTGTAATGACCGCTTTAGAGGTACCGTGGCACCTTGCCGTGCCAGCGGCCGGGCCACATACGGAGTTCTGTCGGTAATAAACAAAGGGATGTTTTTGGCATTGATTAGCACGGCGGCATTTCGGCTCAGATCAATTAGGGATGTCACCGATTACTAAGAAATTCCGACATCACCAAGACAATGACGCCGACCCCATGTGGCCATGGACTGATTACAAAGGGGCGCCGCAATGAGTAAAACTTTTGTCACTTAGATCGGCTCTCATTCATTCCTTTCAAAACATTGTATTCGCGCTGATGTCATCCACAATAGCTACTTACTGTGGCCTAATACTAGGTGAGGTGAAAGGGTCAACACAATATTGGATAAAAGATTTGCCAAAAGAATTAATAAATATCTCAAACAAGATCTTCAACAGCTCCTCAAAAATAAGGGTAATGTTACGGTCACATTTCCAAACGGGAACCGACCAGGCAACTTTCGCTCCTCAAGCTGGGGGTAGTTTTATGGTAACAGTTCTGTTGAAGATGATCTACACTTTTTATTATCATGTCCCTCGTTTATATTGAGGAAAGACAGAAGATTATGGACGTAAGTACCTTGTATATTGTGCATCCTATAATCCGTCTTCTTATGGACCGAACCGGTCAGATAATGTCACATAGTCCTTAATCTTTAATTCTTTGGAATTCTACATTATTGTTATGGTTATCTTCTTTATGAGAAATCAGGAGAAACCAGACTGATGCGTATGGCAGAAGGAAAGCGGATCCTGCGAAAAGAACTCTACAACAGACCCGAGTCAGCTTGCAGATGTGCCCAATGTGGCAGAGAATGTAATGCTCGTATAGGACTGTTTAGCCACAGTCGACGCTGTAGGGCTGACTGATATCAATTAGGATTTTGCCATGGTCAATATTGACCGAATGAGACCATATATAGATTGAAGCCGTCAGTTGTAGTAGCAATTTAAGTCCTTAATTTTTAATGCTTTAAATCTCTCTATTATTGTTATGGGAAGTTCTTGATACAAGTCTTGAAGTTTTGTACTTGTACTGTTTTAGATCTTGTTTGCACGTGTTGCAATTGATTGACGGATCGATCGACTGACAATTCGGACTGTAACCAAAGTCAAAGATAATGTCATAATAAGAAAATTGCCTGTCTAATAGTATCAGAAGTTCAGACTACTTTCGCCCCTCCTTAAGGCCACTTTTGCCCCCCCCCCCCCTAAGGAACCAACCCCGCACAAACAAGATACCCCCCCCCCCTCAAGCTCACCATATACACCCCGGGGCGGGTCAGTAACATTAAAATGCGTCGCCTATAGGTGTCTTTTTTAGACGCCTTTACTTGTTTACTTTGTGAACCTTTTGGAGTCAAATAACGTGCTATGCAAGTGATCACGATGATGTGTCATGCTGATGCACTGGCAGGGATAAAGCATGGTAGAAGACAAATGATAACAACAATTTGATCTGCTAAATTGAACATCAACTAGTAATCTAGTCAGCTGAGGTCTTAGTAGGCACTAGTCATAATATATCGCATATATATATATATACTAAATAAAAATGGCTATCGCTTGTTTTCCCCTATCACATTTTGGAGATCAGCATGAAAAGTGCATCCAATCGAAGGTGTGTTCATACAAGTTATCCTCTCTGATGCCTTAATGTCCTTTTTCTAAATTAAATTTTACTTGTCTTCAGAATGTCAGAGAATAGAGAACACCATTTGCTGTCAAGTATCAGTTTTTTTTATACCTAGAAAATTCAGGTTCATGCCCGGAGGCTAATTGCAAGTACATGTACATGTGACAATGAAAAGTGATAAACATTATAATTGTAAAAAGACGCTACTCGAATCCTAGTGTTGACTAGTTCTAAACAGGTTGGGTTTGCCTTCTTATACCATACCTGTCCGTGAGAGGCGTGATGACCAGGCGAGGGGTGTTTCCCAGGTACTCGTAGGAGTACATGAACTGGGCGTCACAGATGTTGGCAAAACAGTGCTTCTGGTTCTCATCCCATCTGTCGAGACACAATCAATCAATCAATCAATCAATCGATCAATGAACAATCCAATACAGTGTACAAAATACTTTTCTGAGCCAGGTTGCACCGTAACTGTATGCAACCTGAGGTAAAAACTAGGTTGCACAACTGAATTTCAAGTTGCACCACCTACAATTCACTAATTTCTGAAAAAAAAGGTACAATACATACACTGTACATACATACATAATAGACATGTTTGGCTGATATGAAACAGAGCTGCCTCGGTCCATTTATTTCTTCCAAGTAAATTGACAACAAAATCGAGTTCTGAGGCTCAAAATCTAAGTTGCACCCTGTGCAACCTGAGTTTAGAAGTAGGTTACACCAAGCAAAAAGTGATTGCAATGTGAAAGTGTGCAAATGGGTATTTTGCAAGCTGCAATAGATCAATCAATCAATTACTTGCAGTACTTAGGCTGGGTAAGCATACTTAGTGGCACATGTAACTTCTGCAGACAAAAATTATTCGGAGATATAATCAAGTTGATGTTTGAGTTACACATCATAATCGAAATAGAAAAAAAGGCACTAGAATTTCTGGGAACACAGTGCGGTTTGAAAAAGTGACTAAATAATATATGATATTGAAGAAGTGTTTGAAATACCCGTCTGTAGTCTTTTGCAGAAAGATTTTCAAGATTACTGAAGAAAATTCATCTTTAACCTGCAATTTTGCGGAATGCAAAATCAGAATAAACTGCTTTTGTATCAAGGGACCAGACATCAAACCATTTTGATTCTACCAGGCTATTAAAAGATACGCTCAGTCTGTAAACTTATAGAATGCATTTTCAAACATAACAAAGCATCAGAACCCTGGGCATTTGCTGAAAAACTATTTCCAAAGTGCATAACAAAAATTTGACATCCTACAATATTGCAGAATACTGGGAAAAAGAACAATTTTGACCACTGTTTCTTATAACACACAAATAGAGAAGAAATGCTCGAAATACCGGGTGCATGTGCACCCAGGTGCACCCAAAATTGGAGCTGTGCACCCAAATGTTTTCTTAGGTTTATGTAATAAAGATATTAAAGTGTACTAGTATACATCATATTCTTGACATCAAAGTGTTAGAAAGATAACAAAAAAGTCTGTCATGGCACTTGTTTAAGAATTTGATGGGAATGTAACTAGGTTTTGCTATTAGGTTATTACTTAAATTTAAGTGGTGCACCCCAAAAAAATTTTGGTGCAGCCAATTTGTTAAGCTGGTGCACCAGTGCACCTAATCCCAAAATGAATTTTGAGCCCTGAGAAATCCCACCTGTGTCTGAGCTGACTCTGCCAGAGGAAGGCCCCGGCCGACTCCGTCTTGTTGATGATCATCTTCTGCACCACGTCTCGGTTGTGTACATCGATGGTGCAAATGGTCATGATCTTCTGCCTGTCTCCTCTGGTCAGCTCACCCAGGAGATGGGTGATCAGCTGGTTCAACTGGTTGATCTAGACATTAGAGAAAGAAGAAGTTGTTTGTTTGTTTGTTTATTTATTTGTTTGTTTTATTGATGGTTCATCTGGTCATGATCTTCTGCTGCCCATCCTTTGTCAGCCAATGAAACAAGTTAGTTTTTTGTTTGTATGCATACCTGACAAAACGCCTTATGACGTGACACACCAGCTTTGTACTGAAGAGATAGATTTGATTCATGTGCATAATCAGCTAATAAATAAGACATCACAAGACAATAAAAAAAGTCAAATCATTCTTTAAATTATCATCATTTGCTACAAGTATCTGTGCCAGAATTTACATGGTACATGACATTTTTTGTATGCAATAGAAGCAAACAAACCATTCTGTATTCTAAAGCTATCTACCCTTTGGCATTGTACATTACTGGTCATACCAGTGTATACATTAAGTAGGTCACAATTTTGTACCCAGAAATGTGCACGCATAGCTCAAGTTGACTGCGAAGTGTCTTCCGAAGCTAAGATGACGTACCTGTTTCTTGTTGAACTCCTTCATGGCGTTCTCATAGCCTTCCTCGAGCCGTCCGAAGGTGATGACGACCTCTGTGTTCCACCAAATCTGGTTCACTGTCAGGGCAGGCTGCAAAGATATCACCATAGTTACCGTAAATGTTTGATAATGTAAGATTTATTATCCAAACTTTGACATGGACTAGGGTAAAAACTAGTAAAAAAATGATATTCATAGCATCCAGGTCCTCAGATATCAGGTTGAAAACTCAGTAAGTCGCAATTTTACTGCAAAACCCTGAAAATAAAACAACCCAAAACTTAAGAACTATTTTTAAACTTAAGACCTATTGAATTTGATGTACTTCCTGATGTAAGTATTCTAAAACCGTCTTTTACCAAAACATGTAATGTGTCAATATTTCAAAACCATCTAGTATCGAAACATGTAATGCTTTTAAAGAGAATGATTTGAAATAATTTTTAAATGATTGTAGGTTTGTTGAAAGAGGACACCTTAACGCTGCTCAAGGGCCAGATGCCACAGGATGGCAGCAACAGCAGTCTTGACAAATGTGAAAAGTGGAGACGGCTGTGTGCTTCCAGCTTTGGACTTAGAAGCCACATGAGGGCTCACCCCCATTGACATGTTAGTGCACCTGAAAAGTGATCTTTGATACCTAAGCCTTACCAAGGTGTGTTGAAAAGGAGTCTGATATATGTCATGAACTTTTTATGTGACCTTGGGTGCAATGCAGGCAGCCTATGGTTGCCTTCAAGGCTGTTGCTGATAATAATTGCTTGTAATCATTTTGCTTGTAAACATTGTACGCAGCAATAAAGCATTACAACTACATGATTGTACAGTGACTATTAACAGTAGTTCACCTTTCTCCACATGGTGACCTTAATCCGTTGTTTTTAAAAACGTTGTATTTTACAGATATTTCGTAGACAGACGTTGGTTTCAAATCGCAATTTTTCATATTAGTCCAGTCTGAAACAGTCGTCTGTCAACTTCATATCCCTAAATACTTCGATTTCATATACAACGGATAAAGGTTACCCAACGGATAAAGGTGAACTAGCCTTACTACTAGTAACCACAAAGGTGTGAGGATTAAGCGAATACCTGTGCTATATAGTCGAAGAGCCACTGGTCGCGCGGTTTCTCCTCATACGTGATGACGGACTCGGCGCACACCAGCCGAACCGTCTCCCTCATCCGGTCCATCAGCCGGTTCAGCCACACCTCAACCTGCACAAACAACACAAGTTTAGAACTTGTTTGTTTATTGTTTATTTGTTTGATTCAGGCCCATGGCCCATAAAAAACAGTCACAGAACAGAGGTTAAAAAGAATACACTTACAACTAATTAACTATTATTTACATAGTGTCGCCAGAATGTGCTAAAGCGAAAGCCGTCCGAGTGGACAAGCAATCGAATAATGTCATTGTCAGACGACAGCAAGCGCATAGCAAATGCATGGGTGACCTTGCGGCGCCTTGCGTCAAACATGTCGGTCCGATTACTAACAAACAAGCAACTAGTGCTTGTGTGCCTACCGACCGAAAAGAGGAGTTTAAATGCGCTGTGGTAAGCCACACGCAGTTTCGAGATTGCACTCACGCTGTAGTTGCTCCAGATTTCAGCACAATACATTGGGGAGCAATATGCTGAGAACAACTCACTTTTTACCGCCGCTGAGCAGTACCGAAACCGTCGGAGGAGTGAATTTGCCCGAGAATAAAAACCTCTGACGTGGGATCTAATTGCTGTCATCCGAAAGGTCAGTTATGTATCCAAGATAAGTGGCAGAGGAGACATACTTTAAGGCGGTACCGTACAGCATCAGCGGCGGCAGTGACATACTCACTGCTTGTTTGTTTGTTTATTTTCAAATGCCTGGGTAGCCTATTCAGTTTAGAGAAACTACCTAAACTACCTTACTGGCTTTTAAAAATGAACAAACACACATTGTCAAACAGACAGACAAACACACCAAAAACATAACCTTCTTAGCAAAGGTAACAACCAAACAGAAGTCTGACCTGTCCATTGCAGTCGCAGAGCTGGTCGAACTCGACGTACTCGCCCTCCCCACTGTACATCCCCACTGCCATCTTGGTGGCCTCCCCACTGGAGTCCTCCTCAAACTTCAGCTTCACCATGTTGTCAAACAGCTTGGACAGGTGCTTGGCCACCTGAAGGGGAAGAGACAAGTTTGAGAACAGTAAGAATACTTTCATGATAATCTTTATTAAAACACGACAAAAGTACAGCGACCTTTCGTAAGGCCTACATGTATAACAGCTACTTACAGTACAACTAAACACACATATATGGATATCTATAGGTGTGAATAAGTCAACATATAGGGTCTAGCTTGTCATTTACACTATTGCTTCTATGGTATAAACATTCGTGGATATATTTGCCTAATTGCACACACACAGTGTGGATTATTGCCTCCCAGAATGTAGTTGAGTTTCTCTAGCGAACAGAGAGTAGCAAATTCTTTAGAGCAAGCGGAAAGTAAAGTGAACAGCTCTGTGCGTTTGTCATTATATCAAGAACATTCCATAACAAAGTGACATTTGTCTTCGATCTTATTTAGAAAGCAGTCAACCCTGGTCAATCATGACAAACTACTAATCCGAAATCATACAACATTCTAATTACACATTGTGCATAGCAAAAGTAGCCTGACAGTGTGTAGTATTTCACTCTTATATCAGCTTCTGTTACCTGTCTGAGAAACTGTACATTATTCAAATCTTTTGGTGGTGACGTCAGTTAATGAGCAAATTTTGGAATGGATCGTAGAGCGCTCCTTAGAACAGGTGTTCCAACACCAAGCAGCTGCAGACAGGGCATTTTGGGTCAAGCCTTTGAACCTATTCCTTAATTCGCTCATGTGTAGGCACGAATCAACACCCTCATCCAAAATTTGGACGATTCCAGATGTTGTTAGAGATGTGAAGGTTCCCAGACAGAATTGCAGAGAAGCAACTGTATATAGTGTATAATAAACGTAGGAGCGAACAACTTTTTGGATGATAACCAGGCTAAAAGAAAATATCTACAATATGTAACGTTAGTTCACCTTTATCCGCGGGGTAGCCTATATCCGTTGTGCTGCTAAACAGGATATCCAAGGATATCAAGTCGATGGACGGTAGTTTCAAATTGTCATATTTTCAAATACAGTCAAACCTGTATTGGGGGCCACCTCTGCAGAGGGGCCACCTGTCCATAGTGGCCACTTTTTGTCGGTCCCTTGGGTATTTTATCTACAAGTTACCACCTCTATACAGAGGCCACCTGTTTATAGTGGCCAAATTTGTCCGGTCCCTTGAGTGGCCGCTATAGACAGGTTTGACTGTAGTACAGTTTGAAACCACTATCTGTCGACTGAATACCCCTAGATACATTGTTCTTAAAAGGAATGGATAAAGGTGACCCTACGGATAAAGGTGAACTAGCGTTAACACACATAAACCTACCACAACAGGCTGGTTGCCGTTGGACAGGATGTCCAGAAGGTCAGCTGAGGACACAAAGTAGAAGCGAGGGAAGGCCAGACGCTTGGTCTCCAGGTACTCAGCCAACGCCTTCTCACACAGGGTCAGGCTGTGGAGGGAAACAAATCATGGAAACAAAGATACTCCAAAAAGTAGTTACTCAAGCAACTGGATATGGCTTTGGAAACGGTCAGACGTTTCGGATAGAATCCACTATCCTTCGTCAGTGACACTGAAGTGATCTGGAAGAAAAGGTCTTTTATACTCTAACAGGGCCAAATTGTCTTCTGTCTGAATTGTCTAACAACGTTTCCTATTGGACATCTGAAATTGTCTTCATTCATAGTTAGAGTATAAAAGACCTGTTTCTTCCAGATCACTTCTGTAATCAGTGTCACTGACGAAGGATAGTGGATTCTATCCAAAACGTCTGACCGTTTCAAAACCATATCCAGTTGCTTGAGTAACTCCTTTTTGGTGTATCTTACTACCTGGATGTCTACCCTACATTGACGCATGTAAACAAAGTCACAATCTGAATCTTTATTTGTACCTAGTACATAGCCAGATACCGCTCTTCAGCTTAACGCACCAGCTTTGCAGCAGCTGGTCATATCATATTTACACAGCTGAAAGACTTGTCACACCTAGCTATTGTACATCTATCTGCACTTCATCTCAAAGTACAACAAACTCATGTCTTGTTTGATTGTTTGTAATGGTTTGTATTGTCGCCCAGTACACCAGCCCAAGGTGTAACGCTAGTTCACCTTTATCCGTTGGGTAACCTATATCCATTGCTTTTTAAAAACAGGGTATTTAGGCACATCAAGTCGACAGTTGGTAGTTTTAATCTGCAATATCCTGAAAATATTGCAATTTAAAACTAACGTCCTTTGGAGTCAGATATTCCCAAATACCCTGCGTCAAAAAAGCAACGGATATAGGTTACCCAACGGATAAAGGTGAACTAGCGTTAACACACCAGGTTTGGACTGAACAGTACAAGTCTTAGGAGTATAAGAGACAAGAGTCATGTTTGCAGGAATTTTACTTTTTTGCGGTGGTTTTAAGTTTGTGGTAGCACCATAGACTGCAGTCTTAGGCTATAAGGGAAAAATGTTCACGGTGTTTTTCAGTTCGCGCACATAAAACCACAGCGAACATTTGTGCATTTACAGTATGCTTCTAATGTCATAGATAGAAACCATACGTACCCTCCTTGCAGTGTCTCCAGTGACTCATACAGGCCCTTCTTGTTGGTGGCCTCCACCACGTTGGGCGTGGCAACTAGCCCTTCTAATGTAGCCTGGTGATCGCAAAACAATATAAATAACAATTAATCACACAAAAACAAACAAGATGTAACATCTACTCTCATAATTCCACCAGATGCCATAATGCCACATGAGGAACCCAAACAAATTTCAAATGATTAAAAGGTATGTACCAAATTGCAGCATCTGTTCAGTAATCCTAAGGTAGACCTCTATAACAATGTATTTTTAATGTGGCTGTATCATGGCACCTGATGGAATCATGGAGAGTTGCTGTTAATTTTTATTTTTTCCTAATTTTCTGCAAAGTTTTACTTCACTGTGTTTTCCTCAGAGACATACATTTTTATCAAACATCCACAAAAGTTGCTCTGTTTGTGACAGTAACTATCAAAAAGCCATTTCAGCACCAAGGGCAAAGACACTTCCGACCATGTTAAAGATATTTAAGACAAACAAAAAGCCCTTCAAGGCTCTTTTTCCATGTTAGGGCTGGGTATCGGTACAGCGTACCGGTACAAAACCGGTTTTTCTTATTGGACCGGTCCAGAAAAACCGGACCTGAAAAAATTGGGTGGACCGAATGTTGGACCGATTGGAATTTTATAAGGCATTCAAACGTTTTGGCGCTTGCAGGTGGAAAAAAATAACAAGAGTGAAGTAGAGTAGAGTTTATAATAATTTCTACCAAGTTTTACAGACAATCGTACATGTGCAGCTAGCGTTGTAGGATTTTAAAACGCCAGTGTAAGTCTAATACACCACCAAACAGATTTCTTTCTAGTGAAATAGACCATTGGTATGAGTCATACTGAAACAGGTCTAGGTTCAGGTCCGGACCTGGCCCTGATCCTTTGGACCTGAACCGGACCTGGACCTGAATTTTTTGTACCGGTACCCAGCCCTATTCCATGTACATTTTTTTACTACACATTAGACTACTTCATGCACCTTTGGTAAAACAGGGTTTTAGCTAGTGCATTTTAGAGTAGTGGGCCACTATGCTAAAATTTGTGACCACTACGCTAAAATAAGGGCCACTACTCTAATTTTTAACTAGTGAAGTTGTGCTTTGCTATCATTTGCTTGTTCAACAATGTCTAATCAATGTCTGAACAATGGAAATGATGATATGACCCTTAAAACTGACCAGAAAATCCTTTAAATTACATTTGATGTTAACAGAGTACCACCTTTTAACTCTACATTTTCAAAATCTCACCGTGGAAGGGCCAAGACCACACCATTCCCACTACGCTAAAATGAACTTCTGGCTAAAACCCTGTAAAACTTTGATATGCAGCTTAGGCCAGTATATCACTGAAGCTGCGGTACATTCAATTGGCATTGTCACTGACATTGAGTCCTGGACAAATTTCATTGATGAACTTTACGCTTTTTGTGCTTCCTTTTTTGTTGTCATTTTAGTCATACTCCTATAATTTGCTAGCCTGGGTATCATCCGGAAAGTAGTTCGCTCCGGCGTTCATTATTTACTAAAAAGTATATACAGTCGCTTCTAGCTCTGACATTCATTATACACTATATACAGTCGCTTCTCTGTGTTTCCGTCTGGGAACGCGGACCATCTAAACGTCTGGAATCGTCCAAATTCTGGAAGCAGGCGCTGATTGGTCCCCACATATGAGCGAATTATGGAATGGTTTCAAGCGATCGTCCGAACAGGCGTTCCAACACCGGACAAGCTCTCCGTCTGACCTGTTGTCATCGAACGAGCGCTCTAGAACCTATTCCTTGATTCACTCATTAACTGACGTTAGCACCAGACGGTTTGAATGCGCACGTCTCCAGACGGATAGCAGAAGCGAACATAGGAGCGAACTACTATCTGGATGGTACCCAGGCTAATAATTTGCATGATATTCCCATAATAAAGTCAAAGGTAACACAAAATCAATTTAGAATACAGCAATGCTGCTAATGCACCACAGTCCAGCGTGATAACCCTTTAGGCTCAAATTACACAAAGCAAGTCTACCTGACCAATTAGAATATAAAGAAAGGAAACAAATAAAGTACCTTGAAGTCGACATCGATGCCGTCAAACCTTTTGGAGTCCTCAGGCAGCTGCGATCTAAAGTGAGGGAAGGAAAATCTTAGTTTTAGTTGGAATTTGATGAAATATCTCAAATTATGGATATTAAGAATTTGCATGTATTTTTCACATTGTATGTCAATTCATGCCAAATGCAATTTTACATGACATTGTACCATCTCCCTTCCCCTCCAAAAAACTTTTTTTTGCACACATAATATGTAATGATGGGGGGTTCAGGTCCGGACTTAAAGTCCAGTAAGTTCAGACCTGAACCTGAACTGGTGGACCTGAATCCAGAACTAAACCTGAATATGAGTTTAAGTACGCACCACTAGGTATAAGACATGAGCAATCGAGATAAGTGTAAGACTTTCCTGACCTGATGTCTTCCGAGCCGATGAAGATGCTCTCCAGGTGAGACCAGGTGCGCTGCACCTCGAAGAAGATGGAGATGACAGAGTCGGCCGTGGACAGCTTCTTCTGCCAGCCGGACACCTCCTCAAGGAAGTGGGCGATGTACTTGGACGTCATCAGGTTCTGCAGTTGCACCTGTGAGAACATTAACATTGTGTCAATCACTCACACTTGTTTTGCTGTGTGTAAAATAACTTGTGTATAAAATTAATTATGCTCTAATGACTATTGTAATGACTATCATATTCCATTTATTGTAGCTTTTGAAATTGAGCTGGACCTCGGTCTGTATTTCTGTGGGTCGGCCAGAGCTGTCTCCAGGACCTGTCTTTCTGTCCTGGGACTTAAATTTGATTTTTGCAAGAAAGATTTCACCCTTCAAAAATCAAAGCTGCAGACAGCCCTGGGGTCGGCCGTTTCCACCAAGACTCACCATGGCTGACCAGGTGTAATGCCCTGTTTCATTATCCTAAGAAACACAAATACAAAGACACTGAGTGTGAGATCTTACCTGGTTGTCTTCCAAGGTTTCGATGAGTTCCTCGCTGGCGTTCAGCAGGGTCATGCCGGTGCGAGCGTGTTTCTCGTTTTCTGGATACTACCACTACTACTACTACTACTACTACTACTACTACTACTATAACACTACTACTACAATTACGGTACTACTACTACTAAGATCTTACCTGGTTGTCCTCCAGCGTCTCGATGAGTTCCTCGCTGGCTTTCAGCAGGGTGACGCCGGTGCGGGCGTGCTTCTCATTCTCAAACTCCATAGACTTCCAGGTGACATCCAGTTCCTTCAGAACCTACCCAGGGAATATTAAACTTTTGATTTACTCATATCATATTAACATGATATTAATTATTGGTTACTCCTAAGTTGCTATGATTCGTATTGACAGGTAATGCTAGTTCTCCTTTATTCGGGGTGACCTACGTGCATATCCGTTGTTTGTTTTTAAAACATGGTATTTAGGGATATCAAATCGACAAACGGTGGTTTGAAATTGTATTTTTGAAATCATGCAGTTTGAAACTGTTGTCCGTCAACCTGAAATCCCTAAATACTGTTTTTTGAAACGATATAGGTTATATCCCACACATAAAGGTGAACTTAGTCTAGCATTATATGCATTTATGTTAATTTTTTCTTGTAATGTTACTTACTATTTTATTTGATATGTATGTACATGTATGTCTGAGGCAGGGCTTTAGCCAGCTCGAAATTTTTTTCCATCAGCCAATTTCCATCAAAAATTAATTATTCCAGGAGTTAGAAGGACTGAACTGAGACCTTGAAAAACTGGTTTTAATGAGATTATCTTATGCGAAAGAGCGCCGACACACATTGTCAACAATCATAACAAAAGCAAAACAAACAGTGTGTAGCCTTTACGGCCTCAAGCTGCCTGTAGCTTCCACCAAAGAATTTTGTCCGTCAAGGTTGAAGGATTGGTTTAAAAAGTTTTCCGTCACACGCAGCAAATTTCCGTCAATTGACGGAAAAACGGACGCTGGCTAGAGCCCTGGTCTGAGGTTACCCTCCATCAGGGCAAATTGAGAAGTGCAAAGATAAGGCGATATGTCACCCCTGGTAAAATAAATAAACAAACCTTCTCCATGCCGCTCTCCTTCACCGCCTTGTCCACAATGTCTCGCACCGTGTCCTCGAAGTTGTGCAGGTTCAAGGCCAAAAGGTCGGCCAGGGTCGTGGTGTCGTCCATGATGAACTTCACCTGTGGGCAACAGACCAGAGATGGAAGAGATGATTTAACGCTGTTGAAATGTTAATCTCCTAGTTTTTATGGTTATGCTGTGTTCAAACAGCATAGTAAGGGAATTTTTCTATTATTCTATAAAAAAAGTTGAAGACTTTGGCTTAATATCACAAAATTTATGCTGTGATGGACGAGATGATTCAACGCTGCTGACTTGAAATTTAATCTCCTAGTTTCTATGGTTATGTTTTGTTCCAAACAGCATATCAAGGGAACTTTCTAATAGTTTTATAACATCTCTAGGTAGAAGACTTTGGCTTTATATCACAAGATTTAACCCAAAAAATGCAGGAAATGGTGTCTCTGAGTGTTGTAAATTTCAAAATTTTAAGGGGGAGTATGACCCCAGACCCCCTACTTGTGCTTGTGGCACTCATCCTCATGCCTACAGCATTCCTCATGTACTTATCGATGCCCTCTAATAGAATCGCGCTATGTTGCTGATAAATGTACATGTATGTACGACAAATCAACACAAAGTTCCAAATGGCAGCCGCTCCATACCCTTGTGGTTTAGCCCCGCCAATTGTAATCTCCTCACAATTCAGCCCCTGGCTACGAAGAGAGTAGTCGGCCTACCCAATAACAATAGAAACCTCCCATGACAAATGTTAGAGGGCCGTACCTTTGTAGCCTGCATGAGCTGCTGCCAGTGTCGTTCCCTGATGGCAGGGTTCTGGAGCTCTCCCACGGCGCGAAGAGATGTCAGCATGTTCTTCACTGTGTTATCCAGCCCAATAAAGGAGTCCCATGCCCTGAAGAGAGAGCGAAGAGGTACAGGTAAGGGACTTTAGATAATGTAAACTGTACCTCTGTTATACTACCATGCAGGGTTGTAGCCAGCACCTGTCCTTCAGTCCTTTGAAGGAATTTTGCAGCTGGGGACTGAAAAAAAATTCCCCCATTCCGTCCCCTGGGACAGACAAAAATTATATGTAAAGATATAAAAAAAACTGAAACCCATGTGTTCTTCTTCACCAAAACAGATGCAATTGAACAGCCTAGTCTACAAGCAAAATTTGCACCTCAAAATGCAAATGCAGGAAATAGTGTTTTAGAGGGTCTTGATTTAAAAATTTTCTGGGACCCAGATCCCCTAGAAATGATGCGCAACGTCACGCCATGCCTTCGGTGCTCGATAGGATTCCCATTCAAAATCAAGGGGACTGAAAATGATTTCACGCTGGCTACAACCCTGCTACCATGTTTCTCTTCCCTCATGACCTCAGTGAAAAGGCCTGGTGTAGTACTGCACACACAGAAAGACAGGACTTTAAATGATGTAACCTGCACCTCTGTTATATATTTGTGTGACCCTTACCTACTACCTCATGACTTCAATGAAAGCAGCCTGTGGGCCAATTTGAGTTTCCAGAATAAACAAAGCTAACTAAAGGTAACTAATAAAACGCACAAAGGTGGTCCCATAGTCTGTTCTTAAAGCTGTAGGAACAGTGGGTTGTTTTCCAGTGTCTAGGACACAGTTTTGGTGGAGCCCAAACTTTTCCTCCCACAGCCTTTCACCTATTTTACACATGGAAGGAGTGAGAAAAGCTGTGTGCCTCTTCAAAGAGCACAAGATTAGTAGGATTACTTGAAACCCGCAGTAGAATTGATTATTATCGATTGGCCAATGGGTCGATTGATTGATTGATTGATTGGTTGATTGATTGAAGGATTGGATCCCTACTGACCTCATCTCCTTGTCCAGACTTCGGATGTCCTTGGCGAACTTCTTGCTGTCCATTTCCATCTGCTCGACGTTGATGTCCTTCCAGAGAGTGGTCTTCCAGTCGTCTGTACTGGTGATCACCAGAATGATCATGTCCCACAGGGTCTGGGGAGAAGAAATAAGAATCTGTTAAAGCTACAAGACTACAGAATAATACTGATCCTAACCCTTCCAGAGAGTGGTCTTCCAGTCGTCTGTACTGGTGATCACCAGAATGATCATGTCCCACAGGGTCTGGGGAGAGGAAAATTGTTACATGTTTTTTTTTTTTTAATCTGAAAATAGTCCTCTTAATTGCTTCTCCAATCAATTTGGGCACACATTGCTGGCTCAATACCCACCATGCCCCGACGTCACACATTAAGAAAAGGCACTTTACAAGACTTTTGTTACGGTGAATTGATGCCAATCAAACCTTATGACTAATCTGCCAAAATATGTGCCAAAAAACACTATCCCTATTTGGTACGCCAATGTGACAACATCTTGTCATTGACAACCAACAAGCAAGGACTGTTAAAATTTTATATTCAATTACTTTCTAATTACCTTGAGCATCTTGATCTCCTTTCTGCACTGCTTGAGCTGCTTGTAGTCAGGCACGTTGACCTCAAATAACCCTGCCGACTCCTGTAGGGCTGCCATCTCCTGTTCCATCTCTGTGATGTCAGTGTTACACTGGGAGAAACAGATGTACAGTAAGTACAAGGAAAAGGTGTGGGTTGCCGAAAAGAGGCATAAGACATCGTCACGTAGTAATGATCAATGTTGCTTCATCACTGTCAAAGTTTATTCACATTTTCTACACAATGATTTCAGTCAAAATGGTTAGTTTGTCAGAATTTTGCACCGGTAGCACGGAAACCCCAATGCAGTGCGAAATTGACGCCGAAATTAGGCACAAAGAGGCAGTTCGAAGGACAACTTTAACTCTTCAAATCTCATCTTTAGATTATACTTGAATCTTCCAATGTACAGCATCTGATAGGGCAACTTGTCAGGATTGCGTAGATACCCTTGATAGCCTGTTCTATCACGTTTCTACATGACGATGTCTTATGCCTCTTTTCGGCGACCCACAAAGGTAGTAACATCAGGGTTCTAGCCAGCATCTGTCCTTCCGTCCTTTGACAGAATTTTAATGCGGGGGACGGACAAAAGTTTGACCATTCCGTCCTCTTTAACGGACAAAAATTGGCATATAAAGATTTGGATCGAACAAAGCTGAGTCTACCAGCAAAATTTTCCCCACAAAATAAAGGAAATAGCGTTTCTAATAGTCTAGATTTCATAATTTTCCTGAGGGAGCATGCCCTGTGACCCCTTTGGACTGCCGCACCTTTGACAGGGTTTCCATTCAAAATCCAGGGGACGGAAAAAGATTTCAATGGGCAACGGCTTAACGTCCCGTCCTAAGGAGTGCAACCCTTACCAGTAGCATGCATGTTCGGTGAGCAACACAGCCGGAATTGAAGTCATGACTTCTAGTTCCAGAGGCAGGGCTGCTAACCACTGGACTACGCACGCTACTGACACAAAGCAATGATGAAGTGAGATGTTTCTGATGCCTTACCTTGTCCAGGATGCTGTACGGTCCCTGACAGTCAAACTTGAAGGCCTCCAGTTTACGGAACACCTCCCTGAACTCATGCTGCTTAACCTGGGAACAACACAGTTAGAGATCTTAAAATAGGTACTAACTATATTGAATTCTAACATTTATTTTGTTCAGTTTTTGGCAAACACAAAATGTAGAACTGAAGTCATGCCCCAAATAGGGTTTTGAAAATGACATGATGAGGACCAATAGACTGCATACAGTCAAACCTGTATATGAAGACCACTCAAGGGACCCAGCAAAAGTGGTCTTCATACATAGGTGGTCTTTATACAGAAAAAAAACATGGCGGCAGTAAAGAAAGGAACTGACAAGTCTTCAATTCAATCAAGTTCCACAGACTTTATTATCCATGTCTTTACTACTTTAATACCTGTGTGCTGTTGCGGAGAAATGTATAAAAGCCTGCACATGAGAAGTACCGTATTTCTTTCATAAGAATGATTTGAAAAAGAAAAACGGTGGCAATAGTACGGCTATAATTTGCAGCGTGTTGGCATAATTTTTTCTCATACTCACGGTGGCCCTTGTGACAAACGAAATATACTATAACTGAGGTTTCACGCGGCTGCACGCCGGCACATCGTTTACATCCACGAACATTTTTACCCAAAACATAATCGTTATGATCTGAAAATGTTGCAGGCTTCTTTGCGGGAGTTTTGTTTTTGTGTGACCAGAAAAATGCGACATTATTTTCTTTTTCTGTCGGCACATTCACGCCTGCATCGAAACCCAAAATTACGCTAGAGACACCATAAATTCACATATAAACGCGTTTCCACGGAAAGTTCTTTGGATTATGCATTTTGTAACTAGGATGGTGCAATGTAATCGTGGAAAATAGCGTTCTTTTGCGTTTCAAAATGTAACTCTTTCAAACAAAATGGCGGCGGAGCTAGCAGCAAGCCAGCAAAATTCCCATGATGCACCGCTCCAACCAATCAGAGCGCGATTTTGCTGGGGATTCCCCGACATTATATATTCAGTTGTTGTTGTTTTGGTGGCTTCAACCAATCAGAGGTGCGTATTTCCGACCTGCAGACGCCACGATTCTGAACCGCGCTCTACAAAAATAACTTTTTTACGTATTTCACGGGAAGTACAACGGGCCACGATGTTTTATTAAGACAGAAAATGCATTTTTTTTAAGTTTATGTTCGAAAAGCCTGGAAAATGACGAAGAATAGCTATCGTAAATACTACGCTATTTGTAGTAACAAGGAGGTTAGAAATCTGATTTTTACCTCCTTGGGAGGGGGGCATAGCGGTAAATAATTTGTGGCAATTACGCTCATTTTTCGCCGTGAACATTAAAGTAGCGTGACAAAATCACATGCCGCGGTCGTTTTGGCAGTGTTAAGGTAACGTGCGGTCGCCTTTAGTGGTGGTCGGGGTCGCGATGGACAGTGGTCGTCATATACAGAAATCTTAATGCTTACGTCTATGGGAAAATTCAAGGGACCGCTTTTCGGCGGTCGTAGTGGACAGTGGGTCGCTATGCACAGGTGGTCGGTAGACCAGGTTTGACTGTAGTAGACTGTACATTGGCATTGAATTACACTGAAGAAAATGAAATCTTTATCATTGCCAAGTCAGTGAATGATAACTTCAATGCTTCTCAATTCCTTCCCAAATCACAGCTAAGCCTGTACTTACTATGTCCAAACAAAGGGCTGGCATATTTAAGGCCATGATCAACATTTACATAGAAATACAATGTGTTAACATCAGAGGAGGCAAACCTCTGATGATGGCATTTTAACAATTCAAAACACACATAAAAGTGTACCTTCTTTTACCGGTGCTTAGCAAGACTATGTCAAACAGTCTATTAAAGAATGATATAACACAGAGACGTGTATGCTTACATCAAAGGATGCACACTTCCTGCGGATGATGGCAACCTCGTTAGCCTGTAGTGGGGCCACCTGCTGTTTCACCTGGATAGCAACCTTCTTGGAGTTGGTCCACTGTTCAGGTAGCTCCTGAAGACATAGGACAGGTAAGGGTTAGGGTACAGAAGAAAGAGAAATAGAATATGGGGGAAAAACGTCCACCAAAAGCATAACAGCCATCTATCATCTATTTCAGCACCATGGACAAAGAAACTTTTTGCCAATGAATAAAAAAGGGATCAGTTTGTTGAAGTAGCCTTGAGACATTTAAAGATGAGAGAAAGTCCTTCAACACTTAAAATCATCTGACCAGCAACCATGCAAATCTTATAGCATTTTAATTAAAGCTCTAAGAACATCTACAAGCAGCAACAAATTTAAAACGAAATATCTGAAATAAAAGTTAGAAAAACTAAGCTGATCCTCATCATCAAAAATGTGACAAATTAAAATGAAACATTTGAGACTAAGTTAAAAAATCTCCTCCTCACCTGCAGCTGTGTGTGGACCTCCTCAGACATTTCTTGGTCGTACGTCTTGAGCAGCTCGATGGTGTGCTTGAGCGGCTCAAACATCTCGTCTGTCGTGGCCTGCCGGTCACGTACGGCCATGAGGTGACCCATGACCCCCACCAGGCCATCGTAGTCGCCCTCCTCCACCTCCTGGGACAGGCCCTCGTTGGAAACTTTGATGAAGTCCTGGAGCTCCTGGAGGCTGCAGAAACAACGGAAAAAACTTGGATTACGACGAGGTGAAGATACTTGATTCCAAACAGGATTACTTTCTTAGGGGAGTGAAAGAGGCCATTTACATCAGAGCCCACCAACCTTCCCTCAACAGAGACGGGGGCAGATACCGACTGACAAGCACCTTTGCTGACATCACACTTCGAAGTCCGGATGAGTGACTTACATGTAGGCTTTGGGTCATTTCAACCTGTTAGGATCAGAGGACTGATCGAAAGCTTGTTGGTAAGCGCTTTATTTTGTGTACAGATATAGGGTCTTAAATTGAAACATATCAACAGAAAAAACATTTCATATATTGTACTCTGATGAACTTACTGATCAATGTTAAATGTTTCAGGCTGCTGGTTGGATGGTTTTGCTTTGATATCTTTGTAACAAAAGATTGGATACCAAAAAAAAATATAGAAACAACCAAAACAAATGGACTCAGATCATGCAGCAGCCCTGAGACTATTATGTACCATGTATGTGTAAAATATGTGTATAGACTCATCAGGACTTTAATTGATGTAATCTGTACCTCTGTTACATATTTTGTCTGACCCTTTACACCTCTTCCCTCATGACCTGAATGAAACGTGGCCTGTGGGCTGATTTGAGCTAATGCTACAAGTTTTCTGCCACAGTTAGGACTTAAATAGCAATTGCTTTATATAAAAGTGTGAAAAATGAGGACATCTATGCATCGGCCCCACCTGTTAGTTACATGGTCGATGAGGTGCTGTTTGAAGAGCAAACTAACCTGTTTGTGACATGGTCGATGAGGTGTTGTTTGAAGAGCAGACTCCAGCGCTTGACCGTGTTGAGTAGACCCTGCTTGAAGGGTTTGATGTCGACCCGGAACCACTGGTCAAACACCCGCATGGGGGCCACCTGGGTCAGGTCGTCGTAGATCTTCTCATACGTGTCGATCTGGACAGAAATAGATTTGTGGTAATCATCATCATCAGTCGACAGGGTTGTACTGCCTATTACGGGTTGGCATACCCTTTTGCTGGGTAATAACAAGACGGGGATGCACCAGGTCTCCCGTCCGGGTGAATGACGTAAACCACTATATGGCTGATATGAGACTGAGGTTTGCCAGGCCACTATCTGGGTGATTTGTTGTGAATCACCAAATAGCAATAAAGTTTATCAACCAAAAATTTCAAAAAAAGCACACACTCATAAATCTAGAATAAAGCTCTGATTCTAAATATAATACCTCTATCTTGATTTTACAATATTTCTCTGGTTAAATTGTGCTATCAATTAAACAACTAAGAGTAATCATATGAATCAAAACAGAAGGACAAGGCAAGTTGTACCTGTTCCTTGAACTGCTCGAGGGTTGGCGGACACTCCGGTACACCCTCCTCTGCGTGAGCCTCTATCTCCTCGGGCGTGAGCACGTGGTTGTACAGCAGGAACTGACGCATGAACTCATTACGGTCGTCCACCCACAGGTACGCGTACGTGTCAAACGAGTTCCTGAAGGAAAAATTAAAAGTCTCAAGGTGAATTTTGAACCACTTTACCTTACAGAAAGACTAATCTTCCACTTGTCAGGTGCAGAAGACAGATACCATGTACAGTATACACAGGGTCATTGTATCTAAAAGCTTTTTTGGCCACACCAATTTAATTTGTGAAAAAACATATGCTAAACTCGCAAAACATCTGCAGGAAAACAAAGCCAGAGGACCAGGTTTATGCCTTGGTGCACTCAGGTTTATGGAGTGGACATACATGTACGCATGGTTATATACAAGTTTTCCTCCCTGCCTGTTGCGTTTATGGTGTCCAATTGCTATATTTTCACTTAAAAAAAAAAACAAATTAAATTGGTATGGCCTTACGGTAGATCTAGAGAAAGGTTTACTTTCCACTGAAGACCATAAACACTCTATCGTAGTCACCTGTACTCCAGAGCCTGGTTCATGACAGACTGGACACTGTCCATCAGCTCCTGCCGCATGTCCGACAAGTCGTCCATTTCCTCAAGATCAGGCTGGGCAAAGAAAGACAAGTGATTGTATGGCTTACATTGGTACCCATGCAAAGCTCTGTCATGTCGTAGACACATACTGGAACACTTTTTTATTGAGATCCCAATGCATGACTACAAGATGTGGAACAACAATGTGGAACCACTTTGTAGGCCAGACTTTTGTAGTGGTTTTATTTTTGCTGTGTTTGGGGAACTCAATGTCACAACTTTATGACACCTCGAATATGTTTCTCTTGTATGTATATAACTATGATCATACTACAAAATTGTTCCAAATGCAAATACAAAACGCTGCAAAAATCTCCAGATCCTCTTCCTCCTACCAGGAAATAAAACTACTGCAGAAGTAAGTGAATTCACAGTGTTTGCTGTACTATACCTGGTAGTGTTCGATGCCGCTGTGCGCCGCCAGTCTGGGCACCAGCGAGGCCAGCTTGTAGATGTCGTTGATGATCATCTCCATCAGGTCGTAGAAGCCGTCCTCTGCGCGGTACTCCAGCGAGGGTTCGAACACCATGTCCGGCGCCCGTAGCTCCAGTCTGGACTCAAATAGTGGGGACACCTGCGGAGGAAGAATTTTTGTTTGTTTGTTTGTTTGTTTTGCATATCTGGTATACAGCTGCCTTAAGGCATAACACACCAGGTTTGTACTGAACACTGTACAAGCTGCACACCTGGTAAACTGCCTCTTGCATCCCAAGAAAATAACATGTACATGAGCAAAGTAAAAGAGAGTTGATAGTCATTTTTACCAAGCTTCTACAGTGATACAAGATACGATTTACCAGTGGATTAGTCACTAAACAGAATCCTAAGAAGTGAAATGGACCATGGTTTTGAGTATCGCCCATTCACCAGTTTTCACAGACAATCAGGTCCAGGTTCAGGTCTGGGATCTGGACATAATCCTCTGGACGACATGGACCTGAATTTTCTGTACCGATACCCACCGCTACACTTGATCTATAAAAGCAAGTGAGAGATTGTTCCTTACCTGGCCCTTGGAGCCCATAATCTCTAGTAGGAAGTTGAGGGAACAGTGGATGGCATTGAAGAATCCATCCACGACCATGTCATCCACGTAGTCCACGTACGCTCGCCAGATGTCTGTGTCTTCTTCCGCCTTGAAGAATCCAAGATTTTCCTACACAGGAAACAAATAGAACATCATCATCATCAGGGCGTGCTGGTTGCACGGATGGCCATGACTCTCTTCCTCCATCTCAACATGATTTTTGATTTTGACTTCACAGACGTTGCAGTTCAGGATAAAAAGGACTCTAATTCAAAACCATATAAAATGCTTGTGCAAGTACACTTTAAGGAGCATAGATAAATAGTATTGAATATTCCATGTCTATTTCATTTACTGATAACTAAGATTGTATACCAAGCTAAATTGTAAGACTTATTTACATCTCATTGAATGATTGTCACTGCACAAAGCCAATATCTAAGCATACTTTAAAGCATACACCAAGCTTCCATTTTTTGTATTCGAGTCAAGAAACAAAATGCATTCTTTGCGTGTACTTAAAAATCAAACAACATGCAGTGTGTGGCTTAAAGATGTCTTAATAATACAAAATATCACTAGGATTGTAGTTACATTTCCATTTTTAGATGATCACAGATTGAAATTACTACAGGATCGTAATATTTCTATTAATTCTATTTTTGGAATGAACTGAATGCAGCTGCAGAGTGTCCAGACCACTGCAGCAGCAGAACACAGTGGACTACTACGACTTGAAATGAACTTTATTGCTCAACAATCGCACAAGGTACACTGTATGTCAACCAATTGGATGATGACAGATTTAAATCAGATCGCAGATTGAGACATGAGAGACTAATAATATTCTGATTTCATGTGAAAATTTCATGTACCTTAAACACGTCATGTATCTTGTTCCCAGACTCCTTGGTCTCAGCGTACAATTGAATTATCTTCATATTTTACCTTCATGTATGTCTTTCACTGATTTAGAGTTCACCTTATGTAAAACTTTGCTTTTCGTTATTTCAAAGTCATAATTTTTTTTTTTCTGTTGCTATATTTTGTATTATAATTCTAATCTGGACTCCAGGAAGAGTAGTGAATAACATGTATCACTAATGAAGATGGAAATAGACCAAACCAAACCCCACCTTGACCAGGTCGTGTATCTTGTTCCCGGACTCCTTGGTCTCGGCGTACCTCTTGGCGAGTCGCTCCTCCCTGTCGTCCAGGTTGAGCAGGCTGGTCTCCTTCCCGTCTTTCCTCTCGTACAGCGGAGCCGTGCACCACTGCTCCATGATCTTCTGCACGTTCTCCAGGTTGGTCTTGGCCTTGAAGACGCGCGTCTCCAGGTCGTGGACCATGTCTCGAGTCTCCTGGATGTACTCCCACACACCTATGGAGGAGGGAGGGAGGGGGGCATTAGAATGGCATTGAAACATACAAAAAACCCTTAACTGGAAAAATATAATGATGATGAAGCCTGAGAAACAGGTTTGTGCCTTGGTGCTCTCAGTTTTATGGGGAGAATACAGTCATATTGAAGTTTTCCTCCCTACCCTGTAGATTTATGGTGTCTTCTTGCTATATTTTCACTTTTGAAAATCGGAGAAACAAGAAATTATATTCGTGTTGCCCCAGGGGTGGGTATAAAAAGTTTTTTTTGTTGGACTGGCCTAAGAAAAAACTGACCTAAAAAACGTGGAGCAGATTTTAGACCAATTAAAAAACGTTTGGGGTTTTACAGGTCCAAGAAAATAACAAGAGCAAAGTGCGTCGATGTAGGTTAGACATCCAGGTAATAAGATACGCCAAAAAGTAGTTACTCAAGCAACTGGATATGGTTTTGAAACGGTCAGACGTTTCGAATAGAATCCACTATCCTTCGTCAGTGACACTGAAGTGATCTGGAAGAAACAGGTCTTTTATACTCTAACTATGAATGATGACAATTTCAGATGTCCAATAGGAAAAGTTGTAAGACAAAGTGTGTGAGAATTGATCTATATTTTTACGGTTTTAAGTTTCTACAGTTAAACTTGACCTAATTGACAGTGGTAAGCGGCAGAAATGACTCGTACCATCGTCCTTCCAGGAGAGGCTGACCTCGGCGCGGGACAGCTGGTTGTCGATCTCTGCGAGCTGGTCCTCGATTAGCGGGAACTCTACCTCCAAAACATTCTCACGCACCTGCAGTCAACAATCAATCAATCAACCAATCAATCAACCAATCAAAATGTCCCTCCATCCAATAATCCATTCATCCATCAATCAATCAGAAATCAATCAAACAATCAATCAACCAACCAACCAACCATCAAATATGACCAACAAATCAATAGGCCAAGCAATCAATCAATTCAATTAACAAATCAATCAACTAATATGGCAATGAAATGGTTCAGTTATTAAAAGACATCATGGATATTACACCTGATACATTGATATTAATCCAGACTGCAACAACTTAATGTGATGCTTGAAGTTCAAAGTCAATCTCAAGGCCTCACCTTATTGGACTAGTTACACTGTAATATCCAACACAAAAATTGGACTCACCAAAATTTTTTAGACTGAACTTAGCACCAGTCTTTGACAAGGAATGAACAATCCACTGCTGCCGTGACATCACGTTATGCAGATAGAACACCTTCATTACTTGACAAAGGCTGTAGCTGTTCAGTGTAAAATTTGGGTGAGTCCAACTTTTGTGTTGGATATTACAGTGTAACTAGACCAATATTGACTTCTACTAAGTTGAACACAGATGAACTTTCGAGTTAAGACCTGACCTTGTTGTACCAGGCCACGGTCAGGTCCAGGTTGGCGCGGTACGTGCGGAAGGTCTCGTTCTTTGCGTAGATCTCGGCCGCGGTGTCGGGGATGTCCGAACGCTGGAGGTTCTCCAGATATTTCACCTCCCGCAGGACAGCAACAAGCTGGGGACAACAAGCAGTTGGAGTGAGTCGACAGTTCAATAAGACAGTGCATTTTAATCTGTGAATAGTTTCATCAGGTTGGTACGTCATTGCATAAAGAGACTCTTTGTAAACAACTGTTGCTTTATTCTCACCAATATTTTGGTGATCATTTGTCACCTACTTCAGAGTAATTTTGACTGGTTCACATTGTACTGCAGGACAGGTGTCACTGCTCACAGTTAAAATGTGGTCACAAAACGTAGATTTTAAGATGTTTGCTGTGACAACTCTGGGGACCAGAAGTGGAAAATGGTCACAATTTCTGACTTTCAAATTATTCATTTCATAGCAGCTAAACAAACTGGGAAAGTCATAGTTGATCTGACAGATCATGGCTGCATCCCTTACCTGAGGGCTGAAGTTGACGCTGATGAGTTTGGTGTCGCCGTTGCGAGTGATGAGCGGCTGCTCCAGGTTAAACTGGCACGCCTCCGCCACTCCGTCCGCCCACTTCTGGTAACACTCCTTCTCATACCTGCAGCACAACAAAAGAAAACTGACTGTGTTGTGTGTTGAGTGGAAACCCCCACAAGTACTGTAATTCACTTTATGTTCATGGTAGCAAAATTTCGCGGTGTGAGAAAAAATTAAGTGTTAACGGCACTCTATGTTCGCGGTGGCGGCGGTTCACCAAAAGAAAGTCGGCCTGTTTCGGCCGTGATTTGATGACAGCGCACGGAACGCAACAGGGCCAATGACCCCTGATATGTCGCAATCACATTTGCCGCATAGGCTGACGGGATACCCACGCCAAACACAAGCGACGCGGGCGCCATTTTGAAATATTTTTGGGGTGAAAGACGGCGCTAAGTTTTAAACTTTCAGCGTAATTTGTGGACACAAATTGTACACAAATTGTACACAAGAAGGTGAAGAGTTTATCTCTCCGATATTTACAGTAGTTCCAACTCAGAATTATGAAACGAACGTCTTTTTTTCGGCATGTAAGCGGAGTTTTGTTTGCCACGTTTCTAGTCGTAAAAATTTCCCCGCTATATTATTGTTGTGAATCTTAGTTGCTGTAATTCCATAGCCATTACTTGTATTTGTAAAGACCGGTACTACTCAGTTTTATTTTTTGTTCTGTTTTTAACTTGTAGAAATCTAGTTAAACTATGATAATGTACTAAGTAGATTGTTATCGCAGCCATGTCACGGCGTGTACGTAAGTTTTGTTAGTAAACAAAGCCGATATGTTTCTTTTTCCTCCGGTCGCCGGTGGCACATTTCTATACAATAATGACTCCCTGTATCGTATATGTGTTGAATCAACTTTTATTTTTACAACATACTGGTATTTCAGTAAATTCGCTGGTTTATTTGTACTCATCACCTGAAATTCCGCGACTTTGTTGAAAATTCCTTTGTCTAACGCTTGGCTTGGGTACCGCCATTTTGTAACATTTTTTTTATGTATCGCTAGCTGTAGTTGTACAAATATACGAGTCATTTTTTGTACTAGTACTAGTACTTTCAGTGATGATCCTGTAGTAATTCCTTGCTTGAATAGCACTGTAGTAGTTTTTTAGTTTGTAAATGTACACATGCTGCCTGCTAGCGGCGATGTAAACAAAATAGCGGTTTATGTTATCGTAACGTAAACATGAACATAAGTAAAAGAAATGACACAATTTTGTGCTTGTAGAATAAATGTTTTATTTCTTGAGGAGAATTTGTGTTTGAGTTGTTATTGTGGCGATCGTTGCGTGTTGAAAGTGTGTTGTGTGAATGGATAAGACATTCGTAACGTACTAGTAAGTACTAGTTCTAAGTACTTGGATGGTAGCGGAGAAGGGGGAGGGGGGCGAAAGACGAATGATTTTTTAACGGCAATGATAACTTCGCGGCACAGACGTCACCGTGAAAACCGTGAACATAAAGTTACCGTTAATAAAACAGGAATTACAGTATGTGGAGTGGTAGGGCCCACCCAGAGGGGGTCAGCCATGGGGACAAGGGTTAGATGAAGGACTTCTGGAGGGAGTCGGGGGGAAGTTGGCCATGTGTGACGAGAGATAAAGAATAAAATGCACTCATATGTAGATTGGGTGTTCTGTGAACTTGACAGCAAACATTACAATGGCGTTGTCGGCAGGATCAAAAACTGACTTAACACAAGCAAACATCTTATTAATTTTTGGATCATTTATCCATAAAACATATGACCTGGTGTAGTCGCCTCTGAAAAAAAGTTGAACACTGACCTACTCCTTTTGTCAGGAATAAATTATAGCCTACACAATGTAGAAGCACCATCCTCTTTCTCACCAACTTATTTTGGGGTTAGATCTATCTGCCACTCAGTTTGTAGTTGTAGATAGAGAAGAACTAAGATAGCTGTTGTTCCCGAATCAACAGTGCTAACCAGAGCCATCTCTCTGATGCCTTACCTTGTAAAAAAGAAACATTCAGATATGGAGCAAAAAGCAGCTTGGACATAAAGAAGTCTGTACTCCCATGTTAGAGAAGTCTGTACTTCTGCTTACAATCTTATAAGATACAAGGAAGAAAAAGAAAACGATCACTGTACTTACTTTTTGAGTAGCTCAATCATCTCATCATACTTGGTGAGCATGAGTCGAGCCTTCTCCCCGTCCATGCAGGGGTGGTTCAGGTTCTTCAGGTTACCCATGGGCTGGGTGATGCGATCTCTTAACTCCTGGGTCCACTTCAGGGCACCTAAGGGGGAGGGGGGAAACAATCATGAATAAACAAACAAACAAACAAACAAATATAAAAGTTTTTCAGGTTACCCATGGGCTGGGTGATGCGGTCTCTTAACTCCTGAGTCCACTTAAGGGCACCTAAGGGGGAGGGGGGAGGAAATATTGTTATTGGGTGGGCCGACGACTCTCTCTTGACAGCCAGGGGCTGAATTGCGAGGAGCTTACAATAGGCGGGGCTAAAATTGCAGGGGTCTGGAGCAAGCTGTCATTCGGTGCCAGTAAGGTGACCTCAATACGACTGTCGCAAGTGTCTATAATCATGAAAAAATGACTAGACAACTTCAGGGCACATAAGGGGGAGGGAGGTAGGATTTTCTGTCATTCTTATGAAAATTCAAGATTATAGATGCATTCAAGTTGCTTCATATTGTGGAAAAAAGTTTACCTTTTATCTTCTTCATTGAGAATAATTATAGCTATCTAATCAGCACCAAGGACAGGGACAGAGACACCTTGAGAAAACCTAGGGTGACAAACATAATGATGAATACAACTTTTACATATACAGTGTCTGTGTGGCCCAACAGCTAGAGTAGGTCCTGCGTTCGATACTCGCCATGCCCCTGCTCTCATGATGGTGGAGTGACACCCACCAAGCCTCACGGCTAATCTGTCTAAAGGTGCCAAAAACACCTACGGGTTTGGTGCTGCCAGTGTGTCAACATCTGCACACTTGCCACTAAGACCCGTGAAATTTTTTTTTTTTACATATACAGTTTTAAATTAAAAGATTTTGGTGTCGAAGACCCAGCTTTCAACTTTTCTTTCCCACACATGCACAAAAAATCTGGACAAGAATTTGATGTATGAGTAACTGATCATGATTGAAAGAGTTTCCTTACCCGCTATAGGCGGCATGTTCTTGTGGACTGGAGGGGTGCCTCCGTTAGCCTTCTCTTCTGCCATGTACCGATCGTACATCTGTTTTGCCGTGTCCAGGTCCCGGTCGTACAAGCTGAGGATTGTGGGATAGCGACTGTTGGTGTCCTCTGCGATGATCGGACGCTCCAGGAGGGAGCCGAAGATGTCCAGCAACTGCAGAATGGGCAGGATTTTAAAACATGTTTCCCCTGAACTAACTATTTATTTATTTATTCATTTCTGTGTCCTTGTTGCAGGAAACAAATACAAACACCACTTAGTCTAGAAAAAGCAACATATTCATCTTCCTGAAAAATTCTAATTTCTTTGAGACACTCCAGGATTCTGATCCTGATTTTTAACAATGTTTTTTTGACTTCTTTCAAAGGCCACCTCATCAACCAAACTTGCAGAAATCTCGTTTACAAGTAGAGCCAATTATCCAGAAGTTTGGCAAGATTTAAACCTTAAACTGCCAAACCCGGATGTATCCGGCACACATATACATTGTCCTGTGTGCCGCACCCGGATATATCCGGCATAGCGTATTCCCCCGAAGTAGCAACTTTGCATGCGTGTAGCGCACAAACCCACGAAGTTAGTGACTTCAGCCTTGTTTGGGGGGGTTCTTTTTGGGGGGTCAGCAGCCAACTCTGGCACTGATAGCATTTTATAGTGCTGAAACTCTGACAGTTTAAGGGTTAAGCTCTTCATTTTTTTTTTGTAATTGCATATCACAAAATGCTTTTTACATGAGTAATTTTATAGTGAAATTGCAGATTGAGTATTTTGACAAGAGAAAGAAGAGCTGTAGACCCACCTTGAAGATGGACTCGATCCCGGAGCAGTCGTCGAAGGCCTGGCAGATGATGGCACCCAGCCGGCGGTCCAGGTCGTAGATCCGGTCTGTGAACCGCTTGTAGTCTGCCATGAAGTCCTGGGAACAGCCGGGTTTGTTATGCTAATGAAGACATGCGTACCTAAATCTGGAACAGTTACTGTGATCATCATAACTTATGACAGATCTAGTTCTAGCAATTGGCAAAACTCTACAAGTGTGTGTCCATGAAGGTTTGACATGAAGGTGATAAGATTCACTAAAAATATTTACTCAAGCAACTGGGCATGATTTTGGAAGGTAGCATAATGTATTTCCATGGCAATTATCTTTACGGTAACATCTAATTATGCTTTCCACTATAGGGAAAAACATACTGTTGTTGTTGCATGGTGTGTTCTTTTTTTTTTTCTTTTTCTAACCGGAACCAATCAGAGATTACAACATGTTTATTTTAAAACTAATAGCATATTAGCTGAACTGACTAATCCTGTAAAAATGACAACGTAAATGAAGTAATCCTACTAACAAATGCTCCTCATACCCTCCTCACATAAGGCGAAAATCGATCGGACGACGAGTCTGCGAGCTCTACATTACGAGGAGGCATGACCCTGCTGCCGACAAAGAAATGGCAGAGTTCCCCCCTTCCCATCAGGGCCATGCTTCCTCGTAATTTAGAGCTCACAGACTCGCCGTCCAATCGATTTTCGCCTAATGTGAGGGGCGTATACAATTATATACACACATTGGCAGAAGACTTACAGTGGCTGCATTTGCTGGCAGAATATCAACCTACTGCAGTTGCTAAGCAAATGTTTAAACATCAGTAACTCTCTCGATCTACAATAAAATCTCACCTCATTCTTGGGGTCCAAACTTCACATAAAATATTTTATCACTCCGTTTTGTTTTGCGCACCACCACCTGCCACACTAGATGCACCTTGCTTCCTAGGATGTGATGTGCCGCAAGGCACTTTGTCCTGAATCAAGGCACTTTGTCCTGAAGAAGAAAAAGAAGAACTCACCTCGTTCTTGGGGTCCAGACTGTCGTAGTTGCTCTCCACGAACACCTTGAAGCAGTCCTGGAACTCGTCAAAGATGGAGACGACCTGCTGACTGAGAGACTTGCCCTTGACCCCCGCGAACTCCACCTTCTCAAGCTTGTTAAACTCTGTAGCCGACTCAAATAGGTCCTGAGAAAATGTATGTGCTCATTAGATTCTCACTCTGTGTCTACATTGCATTAGCCTGGGTGCCATCTAGATAGTAGTTTCTTTCAACATTTATCATACACTATATACAGTTGCTTCTCTGTTATTCTGTCTGCAAACTTGGACATCTCTAATGCCTAGAATATTCAATTCGTCCAAATTTTGGATGGTGGCGCTGATTGGTCCCATCCGTGTAGTAGTTTGCTTCAATGTCCGCTTCTGCTACCCAAAAAATTTGAAATGATCACTGTATTTGAGCAGGTGTTGAACTGCCTGTTGGAACAAGCGCAATTCCTTAATTAGGTAATCAACTGATGGCACCACCAAAATATTTAAATAGTTCCCCCGTAGGACAGCAGAAATAAACATAGGAGCAAACTACTACCCAGATGTTACCCAGTGAATTTCCAAAAAAAATGCAAAAAGGAAAAGTAAGTCCAACCTACCAGCACGACCCTGAGTCTCTCAGTGAAGCTGTCCAGCCTCTCGAACACCATCTGTCTGTTAAACTCCCACTCCACAGCCTCCTTACCCTCCTTAAAGTAACTGCACAAAATCAAACGTGGCAAATTAGGGTCAGGTGGCATCTAAAAGTGGGTCATTCTACCTTGGTGAGGGATTTGGCATTCTTACACATACATCATACATACTTGAAAGTACATGAGAACCTGGCTTAAAACAGCTGCAGAACATTCTATTCCTATCCAGTGCTTTTATATATTTTTTCCAAATTATCATCATTCTACATTAGGCCACACTGATTTAATTTCTTGGTTCACGGATTTGCTCGCTCCTATCTTTTGGGAAAAAAAAATAAAAATAAAAATTACCACTCAGCAAATTTTCACCATTAATGAAACCATTCACCAACTTTCTGGTGTAGCAGACATAAAATCTGACACTACTTTTGTAATTTTCAATGAACAGGTGCTGTTACTGTACGGTAATAGTGTTTTGTACTTTTTTTCAAGCTGATAACTTTTTTTCTTTTTGTTTTGGATTAGCCCTTACCTTTACCCCAACCATTTTACAATTTTTATTTTTATTTTTATTTCGCCCTCTCGCTCCATATTTTTTATGAAAAAATCCGTGAACCAAGAAATTAAATTGGTGTGGCCTTATGTCAGATTTTCCCACCCAAACTGTTGTTTCTCCCACCTGTTGAGCGACTGCTTGTGTTCCTAAGACCCACCTGCATAATCTTTTGTATTCATTTCTTGATAAGATATGACATAGCAAGAAGTTACATGTAACTGGAAGAAAGATAATGGATGAGTAGCTGATTTCAAGAAACTTGGAAGTGGGGCAACCTGAAATGTTGATGGTGTAACCTGGCTGAAAAAAATATTTCACGCACTGCAGACAATCTTGAGCTCATATATGATGGTACATGTAGTTCTGGAAATAGGAATGGTAGGTGACTGTTTGGACACAGCCCCTGGCAGCTAGAGATGGTGTAACACAGGCTATGACTGTACCAGGGTTGTAGCCAGCACCCGTCCTTCAGTCCTTTGAAGGAATTTTGCAGCTGGGGACTGAAAAAATTTTCCCCCATTCCGTCCTCTGTGAGCAAAATTTAACCCTCAAAGTGCAGGAAATAGCATTTCAGAGGGTCTAGTTTTCAAAATTTCCTTAGGCACATACCCCTGACCCCCCTAGGAATGCTGCGCCAAAGCCATTCAAAATTGAGGGGACTGAAAATGATTTGTGGCTGGCTACAACCCTGGACTGTACCCACCTGTTGAGTGACTGCTTGTGCTCCTCATACATGTCCCTCCACAGCTCCATCACGTCTGCAGCCTTACGCACCTTGTCCAGGGACTCCTCTATCTCACCCTTAAAGATCTCCTCAGGCTGAAGGAAGTTCCTGGCCTGGAGGGACAGAAGATGTGCTCACATTAGGGGTTGGTTAACTGGTACAGAAAATTCAGGTACAGGTACGGTCCAGGTCCAGGTGCAGAGGATCAGGTCAAGGTCCTGACGTGAACCTATTTATCTGTGGAAACTTATGAATGGGCAATACTCAAAACAATGGTCAATTTTGTTACAAAGGAATCTGTTTGGTGAAGTATCTTATCTTCATGTAAACAAGGATAAGGGTAAGGTGTGTGTACTAAACAAGCCTTACCAGTTCAATGATGAGGTTGTTGACCTCCTGCAGCAGTACAATGATGCGTGCGGGATTGCAGTAGTACTGGGAGTGGCTCCAGACCAGGCAGATCGTGTGCCAGAGGGGCACCTCCAGCAGGACAAGGGTTAATAAACAAGCCTTACCAGTTCAATGATGAGGTTGTTGACCTCCTGCAGTAGTACAATGACGCGTGCGGGGTTGCAGTAGTACTGGGAGTGGCTCCAGACCAGGCAGATCGTGTGCCAGAGGGGCACCTCCAGCAGGACAAGGGTTAATAAACAAGCCTTACCAGTTCAATGATGAGGTTGTTGACCTCCTGCAGTAGTACAATGACGCGTGCGGGGTTGCAGTACTGTAGTACTGGGAGTGGCCCCAGACCAGGCAGATTGTGTGCCAGAGGAGCACCTCCAGCAGGACAAGGGTTAATAAACAAGCCTTACCAATTCAATGATGAGGTTGTTGACCTCCTGCAGCAGTACAATGATGCGTGCAGGGTTGCAGTAGTACTGGGAGTGGCTCCAGACCAGGCAGATCGTGTGCCAGAGAGGCTTCAGCAGCGGAGAGGCATCGCAGAACTCAACCTCCTCCAGGTCCTCAAAGTGTCTCCTCATGGGCTTCAGGTGCAGGGTGATGTCCTGGGACTCTGTCAGGGCTGGGGAAGAGAGCAAGGAATTTCAATGTAAGGATTTTCCCGCACAGGTTCAAATCCTGCCGACAAAGCCATTGTAAGGTTTGGAATCAAGTTCACAAGACACACACTCTAGAGCACCAGTCCATCTTATTCCTCTTCTCTTGTCGCACATGGCCATCTTCCCCATGACTCCCTCCAGAAGTCCCTCTTGCCTCTCTCTCTCATCCAGACTCCTGCCTGACCTACTTTCCTTCTATCTGACAAGTTGGCAAAACGTGGCCAGGAAAAAGTCTTTTGATATTTTAAAGTTATGCTAACCGTATTTTCCAATAACCTACCAAATTGCAGAAGCTTAGTATAATCCACAGGAAGAAGGAAGTGTTAGCAAGGAAACACCTGAAGGAGCGTACCTGCAACAACATCCTTGAAGATGGCCTTGAAGGAGGGAAAGTAGCTGCTGTTGGCTCTCTCCAACAGCTCTGCCATCTTCCGAACTTTGGGTTCTCGTAGCTAGAAAGGCACAGTAGCATCAGCTTCAGAGCTCCATGTCACACACACGCTGTTTTTAAAAGACTATATAATTGCAGTCATTGGTAGACTACTGTATGCTGTAACATCAGGGGTTATGTAGATAGTAACCGATAGGATGGTCTAAAAGGATCCCATGTACTGCAAACAGGTTTTCATCCTTCCAAAGCAAACAAAATAACAGAAAAATCTGCAACTTAGGGTCCACTGCTCACAAACTTACATGATCTATCTAAATAACTTGACATAACAGAAGCAATGAATAATTATTGCTTATTCCTTGACAAGGCCTGGAGTTGGATAATAAGTCAAACATAACTCCAATTTTTGTCTTGAAAATCGAAATGTTATAAATGTAGTTTCTATAATCTGACCTGGATCAGAAATGGACTTGATTTATAGATGATGATTTTGACTTGAAAATCTCAATAAACAACAATAAAAGATCACTTTTGCTTCAGTCTTTTGCTTCTACCAACACAGATGAACTTTCAAGCTAATAGGACGTGTGGCTCAAGTCCTCAACCACAGCTATTTCTCACTCTTTCTCAGCTAGCAGCACTCCCTACCTGTTCATAGATGCACTGCAGGTTGGCAGCCTTGGCCTTCCAGAAGTCAAGCTCCACGTACGGGAGGGGGTTCTGTCCCGCGAGGAGGGGCTGGGCGGAGTCTCTCCGGAGAACATCCCTGATCTGATGGCTCCAGTCGATGATAACAGACTCCACGGAATGCAGCAAGGCACGGTCAAACGGTTCTCCTCTGGGGACAGGAGGATTTGGGTTATTTAGCTGTTGTCAAGAAAATTTCTGTTGTAATGTAAGGAATCTTTTACATCAAGAAGCATGTAAAAAAGTCAGAGTCAAGTCAGATGTTCATCATTTTCATCATCTGATGGCTCCAGTCGATGATGACACTTGACGGAATGCAGCAAGGCACGGTCAAACGGTTCTCCTCAGTGTGGACAGGATGATTTGGGTTATCTACAATGTAGCTGCCATTTAGAAACAATGTTTAAAACATTTTCAAGACTTATATTATATATATGCTGAATCAACAAGGAGAGGAGAGTCTCTTCGGAGCAGTCATTCCTGATCTGATGGCTCCAGTCGATGATGACAGACTTGACGGAGTGCAGCAAGGCACGGTCAAACGGCTCTCCTCTGGGGACAGGAGGATTTGGGTTATTTACAATGTAGCTGCCATTTAGAAACACTATTATGTTTAAACATTTTCAAGATTTATAATATACATAAGCTGAATCAACAAAAAGAGGAGGGGCTGGGCGGAGTGTCTCCGGAGGACATCCCTGATCTGGTGGCTCCAGTCGATAATAACAGACTCCACGGAGTGCAGCAAGGCACGGTCAAACGGCTCTCCTCTGGGGACAGGATTATATGGGCTATTTAGCTGCCATTTAGAAAATTTCTGCTGCTTTGCTATTCGATAGTGACATGATTGTAGTTTAAGGATACATCAAGAAGCATGTTAAAGAGTATTAAGTCAGATGATGTTCAACATCTTTAGGACTTATATATTAAGCTGAATAAAAATTGCTCTAGCATGCACAGCTTAATTGTTGGCAAACTACAGACTGACAGAAGTATTTCTGAAGCTGTAGTAATTTAAATTCTGACTATCATGAATTTGAATGTAACAGTTACATTTTTGCATTTTAGATTAAACTCCTTTGCACTTGGGACCGCATCGTAAACATCGCAAACAATCACTAAATACTTTGCATTTGTGAACGCATCTGTAAGCAGCGACACACTGACCTAGCTTCACTGTTTGATCACCTATTACTTTTTATCATTTTATTGTTACAGTATATTCTAATATTTGATTTGACATTACTTTAGTTATTTGATTGTACATTTACAATAAATATTGCTGTGGTACAAATTGTCAGTCAGTCACAGAGTAAGGTGACAGACTGTCACCAAAACGTCAGTGGAAATAAAGCAGTAGCTGTGTAAAAAAAAAACGTCTCTTTATTCAGTGACGCACCAACCTAATAAAACTATTCACAGGGTACATAATACTTCAGCCTCTGCCTTGTGGCTGTTTGGAAATCCATGAAACCCGAAATTGTTCTGGACTAACTACATGACATTGTATGCGAGCAGTAGACCATTCTTACAACCAGCAACGCTAATCCCCTGGATATTAATCTTGGCACATACCCTTCGATAGTCTGACCCCACACAGCGCACGTAACCAATTAAAACCCGCCAAACGTGCGCCGTCCCGTAGAACAAACGGGCTGGCCAGTCGAACGGCAAACACTCCAACAATGTTGTGTCAACACAGACTGCCGGCCTGCTGGGTCGAGGATGTTGATACAATTGAATTTTACACAAACCAATCGTGTTGATCGAGCAGGTTAAGTGAAGGGGGGCCCTGATATGGCTGGTTGCATGGCAAACGGTAACACGGGCGTGTAGAACAGTTACTGGTAATAATTTTCTTGCAACCCCTTAATGTTTACTTAGCTTCTACGTGCTAACAAAGTCGACGTAATCTCCCTTTTTTACTAACTTAAAGGCTTTGCATCTAAGCTACGCACAAGACTGTGTTTAATGTCTGACTCTGAAGTTTCCTCTTAATTGGTTGACTGTTGTAACCAACATTCTGTATGAAACAGTACAGCTGAAATTGCAGGCAATTGTGATAGCAGCTGGTTTTATCACAGTAAATGACATCTAACCAAAGCGGCTGTACATTGAAGTTGTTTTAAACTATCTAATACTGGTTCCAACAGACTTCTTTGATGGCAAATTGGCAATTTTGCTACAAAAGCTCTTAGAATAATTTTGTGGATAGACAAATTTTATCCCATCTTTCACACTTCCATCTATAGACAGTATTGCTTAATTTTTTGTTGGCAAAGACAGGCCAATATTAGAATAAACATACAGTTACTGTATAAATTAGAACAATCAAAAAGGAAACTCAACAAAGTCATACATGTATATTGAATTATATATCAAAAAAGATAAAGTTAATGCTTTGTTCATCAAGCATTTCCTGATTCTTTTCAGACAGGAAAAATTTCAAATCCTTGGCATCTAGACAAAATTATTTGACTGGTTGCATGGATTCAACATTTACCTTTTTACCAGAGTTTATGACAACATCTGTTCAAATTTGTTTTATTTAAATTCACTCCACAGCTCAAACATACAAATGTAAATTATACCAGAAATGACATCAGAGTTACCATGTTTACCACACTGACACCCTGGAATGCTGAAAAAAGGCTCACAAATCCAAAGCTTCCCATAAAAAAGTTAGAAAGTTTTGTCTTGAAAAGTCCAAAGTTCCTCTTGTACTTGAGAATGACCTACATGTACAGCTGTATGCAGTAGGGGGGGTACTTATGGGGGGTGCGTGCTACTGTAACCTAAGTAGTCTTTTTGTTGTCTTATCTCTAAACCAATACTCCTGATCCCGCCCTAAAAATGCCAGCGCTTTGTATGTAAACGGTTAAGTACGGCGCAGTGATAGATGACAAGCACTAACCATTGGGAACATAGACAGGTGTTTCACACTTGACAAAAAGGGAAACTTTTGTAACAAAAATGTTTTACTCCAGACAGGTTTACTGAGCCACTTGGTAAGTTTGAACACCAGCAGATGTTCCTGTGTTACAATACTAACATGCCTACATTGTGTGTCCTCTCAACCAATGGTGGGGGTCCGTGGAGCTATTTTTAGCCGCTGGACTTTGTTCGATCACGTGTACATCCATGTGTAAGCGCTTACTCAAGGTCTCTACGATAAAGGTCGAGGATCGCTTACAGTCTTGTATTGTATTTTATTGAGGGGCACTTCTCCCCTTACAGCAAGCCAAGAGCTGTAACGTTATGAGCGTGAGGTTCGGACATGGATGGGCTAAAGTGGGAATTTCAAAGTCTAATATGGAGTCTTTTCCGCTTTTTACTTTCAATTCATATGCTAAGCCATGAGAAGATAGGGATTTTACAGTTACTCAAACTGCCTATCCATAG
>NC_049991.1:19856728-19914593 GCF_000003815.2 Branchiostoma floridae | reverse complement strand
CAGCTATAGCAACAACATGTGTGCTGAACAGTGAAACCAATAATGAGTACATACTAGTACAGTAGTACATCCAGTTTAAACTAATAAATAGATAAATGAATGAATGAATGATAAAAGTTAACGACAATTAATTATTATTTCGACTTCTATTGTACCTTAAGGATCATTATGACCAAAACTAAACCAATCACTTGCAACAAAAGTACCAATTTTGGATGTCCCAATATCCAGTATGCCATGGATCCCACTGAAAAACAAACCTACAAGCCCTTGCCTGTCCAGTGGAGGATATACAAGCCCTCTTGATACTCAAGTGTTTGTTTTGAAATCACTCGAGTGTTACCATTCAAAGTCACTGGTCTGCACCAAATCAATTTCTTGAAGAGCAATTTTGGGTCATACAAAAATCACAACAAGGGAATATGTCACTGGAGTATGATAGCAACTGGTTATAAATTATTCAATAACAAAAGGCCTCGGCATTATCAAATACAATGGATGCTTTGGAAACCAGTTTGAATTATTAATACGGTATAATTACAAGGTTGTTGTCTACTATTTCCGAGAGATTTCTTAACATGGTTATCTGAGACTATTACGGTAATTTTAGAAGATTTCAATTTGTTTTGTCGAGATCAGTTTTGAAACATGAATATTTCCGAGTAAGATCAGTTTATGTCTAGTATGGTTGTACACATTTACGTCAATGGAATAATGCCATAACCACATATTAATCTAACATTAATATTAGTCTTAGTAGTCCTTCAGTGTACTAAGTATTAGTACTTAAAAGCAAATCATAATTTTGTAACTTAAAAGCAAATCTTAAAAATATTAGTACTTAAAAGCAAATCTTAAAAATATCTCCCATGTTTTTGTCTTAAATTTAAAACCTTCTCTCCAACAAGATTTCCTCAGTGTCACTAACTAAAGACAGTGGACGCTAGCTGTCTGATAATCTCCAAGCAGATCCTACGCTAGCATAAGATAGTATCCAAAGCTGGCACTAGAGGAGTGAAGCCAGCCTAGGAGTTTGGCTCCGGTAGCCAAACACACTCCTAGACCGGCTTCACTTCTCTGTCAGCTTTTGATACCATCTTATGCTACCGTAGGATCTGCTTGGAGACTAATAAGCTGTCTGAAACATCTGACATTGCCAACATCATATCCAGTAGCTGGACTAACTGCTACAGTATATTTGGTACAATGACTTAAGTTCTTATACTTCTTATGTTATACAAGTACACTTATGTTGACTTATGTTATTTTATTGTTTTGTGATTTTATATAGACTCCAGGAAGAATAGATTTTACGAATATATTGTAAAGTCTAATATAGAAATAAATAAACAAACAAACTTACTTTTCGTCCACATCGATGGCCTGTTCCACTCTCTCAGTGCCCACGGGGAGGGGCAGCAGTGTTTTTCCCTTGACTTGTCCAGCAACCACGTACACGCTATTCTTCAGGTTATGCACGTGACGCAGCACATCCTGGGACACCACGGTCGGCCACGCGTCATGGTTACGGAAGTTGGACAGCAGCGGGACAACGATCTGTGGATAGAACATCGGAACACCCAAATTAGAGACTACTAGTATTTCTTTATACATGTATTGCATATTATTATGAGCAAAACAAATATTATTATACCAGTATTTGTGGTTTTTAAAAACCGTGGATATCATTATCAAGTGCAATATTTTCAATTTGAAACTGTTCACTTGATACCACTAAATAATGTTTTTAATACTACAGATATAGGCTACATGGCAGATAAAGGTGAACTAGCGTCACACAAATGTTATTGAAGCTGACATAATAGTGCAAATAAAAAAAAAGTTTGGCTAAAAAAAAGCTGCTTTGTTCAATTCAAAGCATGGTGAAAAACTTTTTTTTTCTTTTTGGAAACACACAAAAAGTGATGCACGCGGTGTTGTCATCCATATAATCAAATCAACATGGCCTTATTACAGGAGAAGTCTACCTGGAGTCGGTTGGTTCCTTCCAGAGAGATATGAGTATGTACACAAACTAATCAACATTGGTGACAACACAACCTGAATAATGGGTATATTACAGCGCCTGGAGTACTGCACTTTATTTGATATTTGTCGACATAAAAATGAGGGAAGAGGATAAAGAACCAAGTAAATGTTACAATACAATGTGATAAAGAATATGCAGTGAGGAGGTATAAGGGTCTCAGTCTTGAAATATGCTGACTTTAATTCAGGTTACAAGCGTGAAATACAGACTTGAAACCTGATACAACGCCCCCATAACAACTCAGAAAAAAGGGTCTTTAGTGGTTAAATTTTCCTCTTTTTGCAGAAAAAAAAATCACATAATTCTTTTTTCATTATTTTGATTATGTTTCCAACCAACATGCTGGGCAGCAAACTATACATGTGGTTGGTCCTTTAAGTTTAATGAATGAATGAATGAAGACCTTTATTGTACAATTTTGCCCAACCGAGCTAAGTACAGGTCACAACAAGTCAGGATATATACATATAAAGGTGTCACAAATCTAGTCTAACACAAAAGTTCGGCTTCTTCTCGCTTCTTGGTAATAGTGAAAATGTAGGACTGTATGGGTTTCGCTATTGTCGGTTTGTCAAAACGCATGAGAAATATAAACTTGTCAGTGCTACTCATGTGTCTAAAATGAGGGAATCTACTTTCTATATAACTAAATAGAGTATTTCTATCATTCGCATACATATCGCATCGACAGTGAAGTGCATTTCATCTTCTACCATGTTTGAGGTACAAAATTGGCAGACTCTTTGTTCTAGAGGAGTGCGGTTGTGCCTTCCTGATTCAATTCGCAGTCGGTGGCAACTGATTCTTAGTTTAGCAATGGAACAGGTGGTTCTTCAGTATAGTGATTACAACCAGCTGCTAGGATATGGGCCATTTAGACTAAACTTTACTGGCCTTTGTATACTGAACTGATATACCTACATGGAAGTCTAGTTAGAAACAGGTGGTTGGGCTCAGCACTCGTCATTAACTACTTCATCCACTCAAAAAAATCAAAGATGCATGTTGTTGTTTTTTTCAGCCAAGCTTAGTGCACTGTTTAGTTTAGCCTAGTCAATTCAGTTCCTATACAGGTTTTCAAACTTTGTTTTGGAAGGTAAGATGGACAATGACTACTTAGGTTTGCTTCATATCCTTTATCATACCCATAACTTCTGCTGGGCGTGTTACCTGGATCTACTAATCATTTACCTGTACTGTTTAGACCCAAACAGATTTCTGGACAATCATTAAGCCCTAAGTTTGTAATTTGAAAGATTACACCTTGGCAAGCTAAGTATCTTCAAAATCCCCCAGCACTAGCAGATTAGCTAATGTAAAATTTGCATAGTATGATATTTTATGTACCTTCCTTCAACTTTCATTTTCACAGTAAGTAAGACAGTCGTCTGTTTGACGATCATTCAAGCCTGCCACCTGTTGGTAAACGCGCCTGTATGCCAAATGAGCTTAAGTCAAACAAGCCCTAGTTTCTATACAACACAGCTACCACGGTGTCAAAGCTCTGTTAGCTTTAACACATTCCCTCTGTGCTCCCGTTCCACTGTGCCCCTGTTTGAAAGGACGGCTTGAGCAAGCTCTCAACTGAGCAGCAATTTCAACAAGCTCACGCCAGCGTGTAATACTGTGTGAAAGCAACAAGGCTTAAGATTCTACCAAGAAGGCTTAAGAGTGTGACGCCTCCTCCTTACGGCCTGCAGAAGTTTTCTCAAGTACTTTCTTTTGACGGGAACGCGGTCACACGGTGCCCCGGCTATTTTAGTCCCCAACCGTAAGACAAAACCACGTCCTGAATACAATCGTAAACTCTGGGTTCCTTCTGCAATCAATCACACAGCAGAGAAAGGACCCGGCGCCCTGACAGTTCGACAATGGGCCTTTACCTCTGCGGAGTGAATGGGAACAAAGTTCAGGTGAGACCTGGGAGGTAAGACGACCGACTCGTGTGCAGGGCACACAATAGTGGGCTGCAATACAAGCTGGGGGGAGATGGGGAGATATGAAACTACCCCACATATCACACACATACATACAGAAGAGGAGGTTGCATCATTACACAATTGTAGGACCAAGGGAGGCTAAAACTTGCACACAGAGAATTTTCAGTGTCTTACTCCAAGTTGAAAGAACAGCAATTTGTGGTCTTATTCTGAAATTTTTTTTTTAAAGTTACAAAGTTGGAACGTTCAAAAGTAGAGGTACTACACTCGATTGTAAACTCACAATGGTCAAATGAACATGTCTTATCCTGGCAGTGTGTCTTGAAGTAAGAACATCTCAAATATTTGGCAACACTAAAGCATTATCTAACCTAAACAGTAAATATTTGTAGATTTACAGTATCTATTACTGGGCTCAACACCTGTAAGACATGAGCAAACTTAGAAAGCCACAGAAAACAAACGACAGTTTTCTAGCGATTGTTTTAACTTTCTCGCTGGTATAGGTACCAGTACATAATAGTGCAACCTTCGCCTAGTTGTTTGTCAAACTGCTACTGGGTGATAATTTGTTTGTTTGCCCTACATAGAAGTTTATTCAAAACACACAGGTGAGTTACCAAAACAGACAGACTATAGTCTACTCACCCCTTTTGTTATTAATGACCACATTTGGTAAGTTGACAAACTGGCACACCTATCCCTATTAATAATAGTATTATTCCATTATCACTCTGACTGCTGAGTTTTGCAGTACTAACAGGTTGATTGTAAAGAAAGTAACTTTTGTTCACACTACAAAAATTTGTTACTCAGAGTAGTGTAAATTTGACATTTTGAGTTTGTTCTATTCTGAACAGTGGGAAGAGGGAGAGCTTTTATCTGCTGTTCCTTTGCTCTTATGTATTTTTGACTCTTCATAGGAAAAACTTAAAAAGGTATTTTCTGAGGAATGGACTCTTTAGTAAAAGTAGCAGGACTGAGAAAACAGAGGATCCATTAAGTGAGTGTACCTGCAGCCTGGGTTCACCTGTACAGGTACGAGTCAGTGAACCACAGGTATTTCTCCCTTACTTACTATTAGCATGAACAGTCACGCTTCGCTCGCGCACAAGTTTGCTCTCCCCACGGCAACGCGGACAGCCCGTGACGGGACAATACGCAGGTAAAGCCAACCGCCATCTTTGACAGGCCCGGAAGACAAAACCTGTTGTCACAACGCCTGCTAATTTTGCTAAACTTTACACAACAGGCCGTGGGATACAAACACTACACACAATGTGTATAGTTTAACTACTGCAAATAGGCGTGGGGTCAAAAAGGAGAAAGGTTATAGAGTGAAGCTATTTCACTTATTATAAGAAAAGAAAATGTTCTCACATCATCCACTAGTGCAGAGAGTTGGTCCAGCGGTGCGTAAGACAGGTCTCCATAGCTTAGTAATGTCTTGATGCCGTCCTTAGTGACAGTTGCCTTGTCTTTCTTCACAAAATAAACTGCCTTGTTCTTTAAGGAAGTCGGAAACTCCGGAGCCACAGAGAGAGCACCGGCAGAGTTAGCGGAGATCACCAGGTTTGTGTTCTCGGCCTTGTCTAAGAACTCTTGGATCAAAATTCTGTTTTCTTCTGCGCTGATGAATTTGGACCACTTGTCAAGTTTCAGCTTCAGAGTCTTCAGTGTGTAGTCTTGGAGAAAATCAAACCTGGAAAAGACATCAATGGAAAGATTACAGTAACTCTGGCAACATTCCCTTTTCTGTTATACATTTCTTCTTTAAATATAACATTACATACCGTAATCATTTTATATAAATATCACGGTTTGTTAAGTTTTTTGTACACTCATTGAGCTACTTGAGAAATTGCTGACTACACCAATGATAAACTTTTGACATATCACAAATGGGGTTGAAGATATGTCTTGGTGAAATCAAGATGTCATTTTATTGGCGCACCACAACATTTTTTCAACCGTTCTGATCATGTTCATAATTTCAGAAATTGTAAAAATGGCGGCCACTTCCTGAAGGTCACTTTGTTCATAAGTTTCCAACACTTAAAAAAAGGCCAGCAACATACTGACACCCTGAAACAACTTTAGAACCTTCAAATATTCTAATTGCTACAAGAAAATGAAATGTATTGGGCAACGGATTTTGTTGACAATCTTTTTAATTAAAAGCAGACATCGCATCAGATCGTCCTTCTTTTCCCACGACTCAGCAAAACATTCCACTGTCACATCCCGCCGTTTTTATCCAAATAAACTTGTCAAAACTTCCCTTCTGTATACAATAACGTACTATCACCTATGGACAAGTACAACATGTATAGGACGATGTTGGCACGTTCACATAAGGCATTTCTGAGCTATAAAAAAACTAAAATCCAGAGGAAAGACCTCTCACCTCGGATCGTTGACTTCCATCTTGGTTCGAACTCGGGTCTTTCAAGGTAACGTCCCAAAAGTCTGTTTAGGATGGAAATGTTGTTGTCTTGTTAACTTGAGCAACCAATAAATATGTCTACATCGTCGGTAGTCCTTTAGAATGTATCCTCAAGTCTTGCCCGGTCCGGAAAGTTGATGGTTTGGACCGAGTCCAGGCAAATCTGATCTTCCCACTACACGACTCCTTCTGACACGGGAAACCCAAGATGGCGAGACCGGCTTCTGGACTCTAGAACTGGGGAGCGGGGACAGGGAGGTTTAGAATTTACTTCGTTAACATAACAAGACTTAAATCAGTCAATTCTTGAATGGAAACCAATGTAAAATGTCTATTGCTGTGGTAAAGATTCAATACTTTATTGATAGTGGTACGGACAGGTTTATTTAATTGTTTATTTCTGAGTTCCTGAACCCTAGGAAGAATGAACTCGTCCGTTGCCATGGTGTCGTATACAAAAGAATTCTCAAACACAATACCGCAGACAACGTTCAAACAAAGACGTATTATTGCATTATCTGCGCCATTTATTTCAAGATAAACCGTGGAAGGGCACTGTAGGATCTCAGTTAATGACATTTGCATAGTTCTGACCAGATTACTAAGTTTTTGGTGGTCCTTTCGCGGGGTGATAGCATTTCAGACGACGGGATTTGGTTTTGCCAGGTCGGCTCAGATAGCGGGACAAGACAAAACCTTTCCTGCTGGGCTGGTTTGCTGTGACACGAAGTGGTTGATTGGTTAACAAAGGGAGGGCGAAAGCTGAGCCGAAAAGGTCACTAGCAAGGGGACTTATACAATGCACGGACAATGACTTTTGTCACAGTTTTTGGTAATGTTAACGTAATTAATCAAATTGATTGTAATTCGGGCATCATTTGAAATTATCGATTTGACACCAATAGATAACAGATATCTAACAGTTCGCTAGTTTGGCTACACCGCGGGGTATGGGCAGGGCGTTTGTGTAAGGTATATCTTAACTAGCTGGACATAAGATAACCGTAATCGAGATGACTCATTTGAAAAAGAAGACCACCTTTTTGCCCTGCAGGACGCTGCCTCCTTGGCTGAAATGGAAGCTGACCGGTGGGCACAAGGAACAAAAGACCCGGGTCTTAAGATGTCTTTGCTGAGTCACTCGTCTTTGTCACTTCTTAAGCCAAGTTGCACTGTAATTTTCAGCACTGGGACTTACTTAAGTCTTTGACCGTCCGATACCAGTTTTTATCAATGAGAGAGCAATCCACAGCTCGAAGTCCGATTTCTGCGTTGGAACAGTTAAAGTTAAACTCTGATGACTTCTAGTCACCCAGAAAACCTTGAAAGCTGTGTAAACTTTACGTAGACAGGTTTGATTACTCTCCAAGCTGAAGTTTTTAGGTTCTTTTGTCGGCCTTTCTATTTTGTACCTTTTTTATGTCCCCGTGGAAAACGGTACAAAATAGCAAGCGTGACAAAAACGCCTCAAAAACAGCCGGAACCAAACCTCTGCTTTGAGAGTAAAGTTCAGTGGTGTGACCGTGAGTGACCCACTTGGTGAGTGGGATCTTCCCAGCCGACCCCCGCGGCGCCTTCTCACCTGACGGCTTGTTGCTAGGTAACGGGGTGTTTTGTAAGCAGAAGATGACGACAGGAGATATCTACCTTACAGGTGAGCATGACAACTGTGGTATCATAAAGGCTAGGTAAGAGTTCTATTTCAACCTTAATATACAACTAGAACAAGAGATTTTTCTTCGCCTTTTTTATTTAATTGACATTGTTGTTTTGATGTTTCCAGACAGAAAATATATCAATTTAAAATTCTTTCCGTTTCGTGATCTTGAAAAAACAAACATAGAAAACGCAAACGAAGTAAGCTTAAACGATATATCTGCTTGGCGATTTTAAAAACATCAGGTCAATTTCGGCAATCTAAATACAACAAAAATTATGTTTCGACTTTTCATTCTCTCAAGTCATTTTACCATAAAATCGCACAGCAAATAACAATATAATTAATCGCTGCACTTGTCACAAATCACTACTAGTACTTCTCACCATCAAACGTGTAACGCGTGTTTCCCTGTGTACAATTCTTGTGTAGGTAATTTTATAATCCCATAATGCACGGTTTACTGTGCAAAGTACATCAAACTTTCAAGTTTTTCAAGACGACGGCTGAAATTCTCGTTTCGTCAAGTATGAATATAAAGGATATAACGTACATATATATGTTTTATAGTAAAAGAATAATATCGTACATATATCTCGATATACGTTGAACCTTAACATATATAAATATATGAATGACGAAAGGTTGTATCGTAAGGCAAAATCGATAATACACCAGTCCTAAAGCGTTATTTAACGAATAACGCGTTATTTCTTACCTGCACAAGAATACTAATACATGTGTATATGTCCTTAATACAGTGCATGACTATGATACGTATAAAACATGCTTCAAACAATCTTGATACGACACAACAAAACTACGACTTACCGAATTCCCCACTAAATTTTCGGTCTTTTTCATCCCCTATATTCTAACTCCACTCCATGCCCTGTACGTGACCTTATACGGACATGTGACGTCAGCAGTGGGTCATAGGTCCCGTTCTTTTATATCGATCGTGATAAATTCATATTGATGAAATAATAATAGTACATGACATATATAAATATACATATATTTACCTAAACAAGACTATGGATATGTATATCCAGTTGCATTGATATCGCATATCCCTATTATAGCTTAACTTTCTCTTTGAAAAGCATCTCCTTTTTCGTCTCTCTTTTCTTCTCTTCTCTGGTATTGTGATATAGCCTCTTAACATTTTCTTAGCCTCCTTAACACGTCTATATCATGTATGAAACACCTTCTTGTCTGCCCTCTCTTGTCCGAACCATACACCAAGGAATATCTGGAAGCTCTGACCCCCAGAGGAAAGGCGTGCGATAGTACTGTTACGGTAACAGTTGCGGAAGAGTGTAGTGATAACACGAGAAGAAAATATATATAGACATAAAATGTTGAGGGATCAACATATTCTTTTGCAAAAAAATCATATACTTGTAATTAAAACAAACTCAGTTCCATTCCTCTTTTACTCTTTCAGTGTCGCTTGAAAATGCAGAGCTCGTGAGGAGGTGGTGAGAGCGTCAGAGCGAACACGCCAATCGTGTTCGGTACGGGAGCGCCCTCTGGCAGCTTGAAGGTGAAGTGCTGCATGAGGATAGCGAAGAACAGGAACATCTCCATTCGGGCCATCTGTTCACCAAAGCACAGTCGGCGGCCTAGGGTGGAACGGAAGACAGTTTTGAAATAAATCATTATAGATATTTGACCTAAACAATGCCAATATATCGCCGCATATTCGTTACCACGTGTAGCCTATGGTTCCAAATGGACATTCAACTTTCAATGAATATTACAGTTTGAAACCACATTATTAACTCAACTGAAACAACATAAAGACAAACCTTCTTGAGAAGGACATAGATTAAACTTGATGTATAGTTTAGGAACTTTGGGTCAGATGTCTAGTCCATGTGCAGGTAACTATCAAGTAACAGATTGAAAGCAACATGTACAGTATAACGTTAGATTGGTCTGAGTGCACGTGGTTTAATCGGAAAAACGTTTTGTGGAGGAAATGTAGGTTTGTTTGTTTCAGATTGTCGTAAGCCCATCGCACAGCAAATCCGATACTCTTACCAAGTCCGAATGCCTTGAACGCTTCCGGAATTTTCACGGTCCCTTCCGAATTCAGAAACCGGTCCGGGTTGAACTGGTCCGGATTCTGCCAGTGCTTCGGGTCCATGTGAATAGACCACAGGTTCACCAACACCTGCGATGTGGCAGAAAAATCATAAGCAGAAAATTAAAGACAGGATTTCCACGGCGGTCGGTTGCTAGGTTATTCTTTCCCGTTACTAGGCACGTTCGGCAAAGAAAATGCTTATATATGTGGAAAAAAAAACATTTTTGTTTGTCTGATGCAAGGCACTGGGGAAAGGGCTGTGAAAATCTGCAATGACCACGGATGACCCCAAATAGAATACGGGTTCAGTTCGAAATGCGGCAGATCGAACACCGTCGAACAAGGTTCGAATTCGGCTAGACACGTGTTCAGGCTGTCTGGAACATCACAGAGGACCAGGACCAAGAGCGACGGTCAAAAAAAAATCGTACGGAGCATTCTCCTTTCGTTGGATCAAAACTTATAAATATAATGTCTTTCCCGAAATTTGGCACCCATGTGGTTGAACATATTCTATTAGGGTATTGTCACATATTGTGTATGTATAAGTGTATATACGGGGATATTTCGATTCCTTCTCAGAATCGATTTTATGACATTCCTAGACAATTTTCATACCAAAATGTATATTTTGGGCTTCTGTGACTTAATTGCTAGTGAATTCGAACCCAGACTGAAATGTGCTTGACTATCTCCTACCTGCGTGTCGGCAGGTATGAAGTAATCCCGTAGCTTGGAGTCCTTGGTGGCACACCTGTACATGAAAGGCGCCGCCGGACGGAACCGCAGCACCTGGCAAGGGAGGAGGGAGAGAGTCACGTTTTCTGTATTTTTGTTGTCTTCTAAGCCATACTTTTACGTATTACACAATATCTCAATTATGAAAAATTCGAGAAAATAACAAAACAGTGCCGCAGTGAACGAACCCCGCAGTGCTGCACTGGTACCCCAAGGGCAGTGAGATACCACCTTAACCAACTATCACATAGTGGCGAAAAATGAATTAAGATAATACACCTCGCTAATGGTGGCGTCCAGGAACGGCAGTGCGGCGCGCTTGTCCAGGGTGACCTCCCCGTCTGGCCCCAGCACCGTGTCGAGCTCGCGGTGGATGCGGGCCTGGACGTCGGGGTACACCGCCATGAGGAACACGGCCCACCGCAGGCACGTCGAGCTGGTCTCGGCTCCCGTGAAGAACAGGTCAAATATAACCTGTAGGGAGGAAGAAACGCTAGAATCTTTAGTAGTGACTAGCCATGCGGACCTGGACGTCAGGGTACACCGCCATGAGGAACACCGCCCACCGCAGGCACGTCGAGCTGGTCTCTGCTCCCGTGAAGAACAGGTCAAATATCACCTGTAGGAAGGAGGACATGTTAAAGCCTTTAGTAGCGTACCTTGAGTAACGCGTGTAGTGACTTGCAATGCGGGCCTGGATGTTCGGGTATGATGTTAAGAGGAACACCATCCAGACGACTATTAGTGCTGGGAGCAAGGGGGGCCACGTCATCTTTAAAGATATTGAAAATTAATGCATATCTATTTTGTAAACCTCTTTGCTGGACGAAAGAGAGCTTGGGAAGAACGGAAAAAGGCAGACATTCACGATATTATATGTTTCTTATAGATCTAAGTAAAGTAGATTTGAAACATTAAGCATTAATTTAGTTTTTAATTTAGTTCTTAGTGGTCTGCATCTTTTATAAAGGAGTGAGTAGATTAAATAGTAACCCTAGAAAAAAGAAAAAAACGTTTGATTAACTAATTGATTGGCTGGTTAATTGACCAATCCATCGATTGATTGATTGATTGATTCGTTTTATATTACCTGCTCCATCTCCCTTTCGGTGAAACTGCCAAGATCCCGGCCACTGCGCCTGCGCGACTCCATCTCCAGAACGAAGGCATCTATAATGTCCCGGATGTTCTCCCTGTCGAACTTGACCTTGTGACCTTCAGTCTCCGACCGGACAAATTCCTTCACCTGCAGCGGTTTATTCGTTTGTTTTTAGCATATTAGAAAAAAAAGAAGTCGGAGATCCGAGATTTCACCTACAAAATATCATATCCATCCCTCAATCCCCTCTTGAGTTATTCTCTATCAAAGTCTGAAAGAAAACCAGCACCTGCTGTTCCAAAAAGGCCGATAAGGGGTCCAACTCTACCACATTTACTCTATGTCCTAATAGCTACCTACCACTTAGAATTACTCAACTCGAGCTTTCAAAGCCGGAAGTTCCACAGCAGCACCGTAACAACCTGCAAGGGAGGCCAGAAAACCATTTCAAGGTCTCCTCAGGACCTACATACATACTAAATATCAACCAGGCACCATCATCAGGGTTAGATTGGATGCCTGGATCTGCTTCTTGCTGCTACGTATAGCCGATGTAGGTGGCGCTGCAGAAGCGAGAATGCCGTCCCAAACGTTGCTCAGTTTGTATCCCCCATTGTCTATACTTTACTATAAGAGTAATTATCAACCTGAATTATCTACAAACGTAGAAGCGCTACCAAAAAAAAGATAAACTTCTTAAGCTAAGGGCACAACTCGCCGTACGTGCGATTTGTCCGTACGTTTTTTTTTTTTTTTTTGGAGGTCACGTCCACCACGTACTTCTGACTTTGAAACGTTCAGGCTGTACAGGGCAGGCGCGTCGCCCGTACTGGCACGTACGGGTGGGGGTGAATCCGCAGCCCGATGGCACACAAAGTTTTGCCTGCACACGTAAAGTTCGGCGTGTCTGTGAGCTCTAAAGTCCGTCTGATTCCCTACGGGTTCGTACGGAGGCGGTAGGTACCACTTACGGATCCCAAAAGATTGCCCACGTTTTGGCACGTAGATAGCACGTATTTGTAGCGTACGGCGGGTTGTGCCCTTATCTTTAGTGATGAACATACCTCTCTGATGCCGGTTTGAACCCTGACTGCCGGCGTGTTGATTTTGGGAACCCTGGCGAGGGAGGGGCAGATGTTGAAGAGTTGACAGCAGGCGGCGTTTTTGGCGAACATGTCCAACGAATGGACGAACCCCCAGAACCTGGTATCGTAGAGAATGGTAAGAAAGTACCGGTGTGAAATATTCTACAATGGTTGAACAATTCTTTAGCATGCAAAGCACACTGTAAGGTTAAGGAGGCCATCCACATCCATCTACTAGGGGGCGAAGCTGAACGGAAATGAGGATTGGGAGCTGCCCAAGTCATACCTACCACTACTCCGCAAGGAGGCGGGGAAGGGGGAAGATGATCTACGCAAGCCTGACCTAGTCTCGTGTTCTCTCGCGAGATTGACACTAGGTCATTCTCCGTGACCAAGATGTGCTGTCAGACATCGAAAATTTTGAGCAAGGAGGTTTTAACCTCCCTGTTTTGAGGTATGTACCTAGGTCCTTACCTTTAAAACATTCACCGTAGTAACTGTATACATACGTGACTGATGAACCTCTTTAACGATATTCACAACTTTTGTAATTCATTGTGCATGCATGTTGATATATATTGTGCATACATGTTGATATATACTTATGTTGTTTAGAAAATGAACCTTGGATCGCTCGTCTCGAACCTCCTGCCGAAGCACAGCGAACACGTGACGTTCAGCAGGGATAACCCGATGTTATCGTGGACTCTCGTGGGTCGGCCCGCCTTCTGCGCGAGAGTTGAGGCGAGAGTTTGGGCCTCCCGGATCATCATGGACTCCGTGCGGGGTCTTGAGAGTATGTCCCGAAAAACCACCATCGCAAACTTCCGCTGCTCCATCAGGCTCTTCCCGAAAGCCCTGAACACCAGTCCTACGGTAAAGATAAAGTTTAAACAAAACGTTCCTCAAAATTAACAAAGGTTCAAAGAAACAAAAAATCACCGTCGTTGACACTCATCTCATCTGGTAATTGATATGCGTCTAACATTGAATTAAAAATTTGAATTAAAGCTTTTGCAAAACTTCATGCTGTCGCATGGTGTCGCTTTCCAGTCGTCATTTTCTGCGGTCTTTGCAACCTTGGTAGGTTTGTCTGAAATCTGCCACTCTCCTTTCCTTGAACATGTTCAAGTTAGTTTCCTAAAGTAAACAAGGTTCAGAAGATGCTCGGAATAATTCTACTGATAAGAAATAGATAGTGAATTCAAATTATAACTGCCCACCTGGTGCCCAAACATGCGTCCTTTATAATGCCCTTTCACCTTTATCCGCGGGGTAACCTATGTCCACGGACACTGTGTTTAAAACAGGGTATTCACTGATACCAAACGTATACATCCGTGAATAGCTTCATCAGGTTGATACGTCACTGACGCGGGGTAACCTATGTCCACTGACACTGTGTTTAGAACAGGGTATTCACTGATACCAAACGTATATATCCGTGAATAGCTTCATCAGGTTGATACGTCACTGATGCGGGGTAACCTATGTCCACTGACACTGTGTTTAGAACAGGGTATTCACTGATACCAAACGTATACATCCGTGAATAGCTTCATCACGTTGATACGTCACTGACTCGCTTTTCACAATCCTTACTTTATGTACACCGACCCTGAGGAAGGTGACAGTCGGTGTAAACAAACCATGGTTTGTGGTGAAGAGTCTCTTTATTCAGAAACGCACACCATCTAAATGATCATCTTACAGCGGCCGGAACTTTCCAGACTGGCGGCATTAAGGTATCAGGCTGAGCTGGGGGGTAAACGGTGACATGTGGCAAACAGACGGACAGACTGCGGTGAGATGATGCAAGCCAAGTTCAAGTTCAATGCGAAGGACAACGTCATGCTACAGGTCACTAGTTAAAGCTGGTTTGTCGACTGCCTGGTCTTGCAAGTCCCAAGCAAACACCTTTGATTTAAAGCTAAGGTTGTTGGCGATGTTGAAGTTGTAGACTTTCCATAGTCAGCAAAACGTATACCTGGAAACTTACACCTGTATACCTGTCATGAAACATTTCGTTGTCTTGATAAAATAATATTTCAATGTTTGAAAATCAGTAATCTTTGATATCATCCTAAAATGATCCCACGGCTGTCCAGAACCTTTCCAAACTGGCGTTACATCTCAAGGGTTAAGGTTATCGGAGAGATAAACGGTCACATGTGGCAGATCCAGGCAGATGATGTAACTAAGTCAAGTTTAAGGCGAAGAAAAAACGTCATAGTGAATCATCAATCACAACATCTTCATTGCCGACAGTCTGACATTGCAACCCCAGGCAATGACAGCGTGCACTAAGTTTATTGGTAATGTTCCTGATATTTTATTGCAGACTTTCCATTGTTAGGAAAGGGAATACCTGAAAACTCTGTGTCATTAAACATTTCGTCGTCTTGAAGCGAAGTTTGGATGTTTAAAGATTTGAATGTGGAAAAATTCAATACCATACGACAATGATCCTACGACGAAGCTCAAGGTTATCGGAGAGTTAAACGGTCACATGTGGCAGATCCAGGCAGATGATGCAACTAAGTCAAGTTTAAGGCGAAGAAAAAACGTCATGGTGAATCATCAATCACAACATCTTCCTTGCCGACAGCCTAGTCTTGTAACCGACCTTCCAGAAATTACAGCATGCACTAAAGCTATAATGTCGATGTCGATGATATTGTCAAATTTACGTACTTTCAAGAGTCCTACAAAAAGTATACCTTGGAAAATTTGAACGTCTTGAAGCCAAATCTGAATGCTTAAAAATCAGGAAGAGGAATTATTCAATATCATCCTAAAATGATCCTTCAGTGACCTAGACCTTTCCAGGCTTGTGTTCCATCTCAAGGTTATCAGAGAGGTAAACGGTCACATGTGGCAGACAGATGATGTAACTCAAGTTCAAGGAGAAGGATAACGTCATGGTAAGGGTCAAAAGATGGCCTTGCAAGCTTTCAGCAGGCACCTTTGATTTTGGAGCTAGGGTTATTGTCAATGTCGCTTATAATGTCAAACTTGTAGACCTTTCTCAATCGGTTATACTGATGCCTGTATCAGGAGTTATAATCTATGTTTATAAATATGAACGTCGAAACCGTTGATATCATTCATATAATAATCCTATGGCGGTCAAGACCCTTCCAGACTGGCGTCGCTTCTCAAGGTATAAGATTGTCAGGGGGTCAAACGATCACATGTGGCAGACAGACAGACGGACGGATGGCGATGAGATTACGTAAACCAAGTTCAATGTGAAGGGCAACGTCGTGGTAACACTCACAAGAGCTGTCATATTCTATCTGACCCCTTACCTCCTTCATGACCTCAATGAAAAGCGGCCTGCAGGCCGATTTGAGCTTCTAATGAATAAAATAAAGGTTCAAACAAAAATAGTCATCTATAGTGATACCTGTAAACTCTGTGTCATGTAACATTTCGACGTGTTGAAAATCTCAAAGATGCCTGATTGACCTGATTGCTTGAAAACCTGGAATTGGAAGTCTGAGAATGATTCTACGGTTGCCCAGACCTTACCAGACTGGCGTTACCTCCTAAGGTCTCTGGTTATCTGCGGTTTAAACGGTCACATGTGCCAGACAGACGGACGGTGGGATGATGTAACCCAAGTTCAGCGCAACGGCAAGGTCATGGTCAAGGTCACAAGAGCTGGTTCGTTGACCGGTCTTGCAGGCCTCCAACAGACATCTTTGCTTGCCGACAAAATATACAGAAGTTCGGCAAAACAGACATTGATTGATTGATTGATTGATTGATTGATTGATTTGCTGGTTGATTGATTGATGCAAAACCGCTGCAGCATTATGGGGGGGTGCAAAAATTGACCTAACCTAACATAATGCGAAATATCATCATAATCCATCCAGAGGTTCTTAAGTTATGCTGACCACAAGTACATCCGGAAAAACAGACATACAGAAACCTTCGCACAACAGACATTAGAAAAAAAACAATACCTCCATTACTCATGGAGGTAAAAACATAACCTTCTGGCGATGTTACGTAATACCAAGCTAGAACTTGACATCTGCTTGGATAATGCGGTGAACTCACTGACAGAGTTAAAGTGGTATCTCACTGCACTTGGGGCACCGGTGCGGCACTGCGGGGTTTGAAAGATGACACAACGAATTTCAGCGATAAAGGACGAATTTCCTTTGCGTTCTGTGTATTTTGAGTCACAATTCTACGTATTACGCTATATCTGAATTATCGTTATAAGAAAATTGGCGAAAATAACACAACAGTGCCGCAGTGAACGAACCCCGCAGTGCCGCACCGTTGCCCCAGGTGCAGTGAGATATCACCTTTACAGACGCCTCTCCAGTCTGTCTGGAGCCGAGATTTACGTGTTTACGTGTTCTGCTAAGGTCAACATAAACAAGGTCACCTTTGGCAAGGTCAGCTGGTTCATACATGTCAGCAAGGTCATTCTCCGCCGAAAACGTCCAAAAACGGCTTACAGCCGAAAGTGTTACAGACGTGTGCTTTGGTCACATTTCCAAACCAGAACCCGGCCGGGCTGTTTGAGACACAATATCAGCTAGGTAGCCGCATAGTGTCCACATGGTATTGTACCTGTTGCAATTCAAATAAAGGAAAGTAAGATGCATATCAAGATTTACGATTTGTGTGTCTTTTCGACTTGTCTTTTAGTCTTTCACACCACATTTCCGTTTAAGCAAACTGCCCGACCGGGTCCTGCTTTAGAAATGTGACCCCAGCATTACTAAAACAGGGTTGCACTGAGCTTCTATGATTTCGTCCGCTCCATGTATTTCAAATAAATGTGTAACCCCCGTTGTTCGAACTTTGACCGGACAAATTTGTCCTCCCATAACCCGTCCTTGGCCAAACTAACGTGACTGCAGCCGACAGAACTATTTGGGTCAGGGTGACGCCATTGTCTCCATACAATGGTCATCCTTGACTACTCTACTAAGTAGCTACTCGTGAAATCTTCAACGTCTTTGAGCGACGCGAATAAAATTGCAACGTTAAGCCCCGGTCACAAGAATCGTACGACGTCCTTGCGATGGCATATTCCGCATATCGCACGATGATCGCAATGAATCGCAGCTAAATCGTAAGCAAAATCAGCCATCGCAAAGCATCGGATGATGTTCAAAATTTTTCCAGCGTCGTACGATTTTTCACTTGTGTCTCTTCTGAATAGCCGCCTGACCACTTGTGCGATTCTTTAACCAACCAAATGTGGACCTAGCTGTTAAATACCTTCATATAATGTCTTTCACTTTAAAAACAAATCAAAAGAAACGTTAACCACAACAACATGAGTCTTACAAACAAAGGTTCAAATCAAGCACAAGTACTTATATGATTATCTCGGCCTGCTCGCCGGCTCTACGAGTCAGGCTTTTTCAAAAATAATATTTTACTTTTTTGTGATGATATGCTATCAGGAAAAAATGTCATCAGACAAAAATCATATCATAAGCATTATATCATAAGCCTGCCTTTCTGTTCGATTTTCCCCCATGGCTACGGTTATGGTAAACTGACCAGAGACCGGCGAGTGATGAGATTTGATCTAATTATAAACCCACGAGTATGTAGCCATCAAGCAAATACATGCATCACCTGTGTGTGATACTGAATCCACCACGTGGAAAACATTGCCTTGAATGCAGACTCTTCTACGGGCGCGCTGTTCTCTAGTTGCTATTGTGAACAGTTGCGACTGATATAGTTTCCTTTTTCGTCAACATCGACAATATCAGGGGAAACTGAAACCATGACCACGTGCTAAAAATGTATGGATCTTTGAAGTCATCAGAAGAAAACATGGCCGTAATGAAGTCTGATATGGGGGCAATAAAAATCGTACGACGATGGAGAAACTTTGAACATGTTCAAAATCTATTTCAGCTCTATTTTCGTCATAGGAAGCTCCCCGATTTACTATGATTTACCTCCGATTGACACAGATACACTCTTATGACCTCATCGTACGATGCGCTACGATCCTTGTGACCACGGCTTTATATATTTAAACCATTGCTTCCGATTCTTCCCCGACTTACGACGTACTGCACTTATACCAAGCATAAAACCTCCATCGCAGTCAATCGTACGATTCTTGTGACCGGGGCCTTAGACACCCGTAAACAGCCACTTCAAAATTAGAAAATTCAACCAAGTGTGGTCACAACAACAAACGTCATGACGACTAAGGCTATATAACGTAGAGAAAAGTTTCCTCTTACAAATGTATAACTTTATTTGTTCACTTGTTTGTTTGTCTTAACATTTACTTTGACCGTCTTTGTCATGATTTTCCATCACATTGAAAGATGTGGTGAAACCTGTGCTCCTGTGTCCACGGTTATGCGGTTCACAAACAAACTGGCCAAGATAATTAACAATTGATTAGGAATAAGTGGCATTTGCTGGAAAATTTTGCTTTTACTTAGAGGCTGTAACGCTAGTTCACCTTTATCTGAAGGGCAACCTATATCCGTTGTTTATAAAACAGGGTATTTAGAGATATCAAGTCGACTGGCGGTGCTTTCAAATTGCAACATATATGAAAATTTTAAAATATTGCAGTTTGAAACCATCGTCCGTAAATTTGATACAAAATACCTAAATAAACTGTTTTAAAAAGACAACGGATATAGGTTAACCCTTGGGTAAGGGGAAGAACCGTTACGTGCAATTAGTCTTCGGGCATGATTATGCAAATAAAACATCGGTTCAATGAACTGGGATAAACTTTCATCAGTCTGCCTTCACTCAATCTCCAAGCAGATCCTACTGCCATAAGATAGTATCAAAGCTGGCCAAGGAGTGTAGCCGGCCAAAGGGAGTCAAACGGGCACCTACGTTGGGTTTTATACTATAACGTTATTATGCCACCGTGGATCTGCTTGGAGATTATTCATCCACGGCGATCGTGCAATCCGGCTCGCGTGCATCAGAAGTACCCTTGAGCCGAGAGAGAAGCTTCTGGAGGCTTCCAGTGGTGTGTGTTAACTCAGCTGGTGTGTACCGGAATCTGGATCAAGGGCAGTCTGTATTCATCAGCAGTTTCCTTCACCTCAGGACCGACCTTCACCACCAGCGCTGTGGCCTACTGACTACAGCTAAACATGTGCTAGTGACCATCTCTTTATAAGGACCACCGTTTGGCTCCCTTCGTCGGATATACTCTTTGGCCAGCTTTGATACTATCTCTAAGGCACCATAGCGTCTGCTTGGAGACTGGTACTAGTGACCACCTCTTCATAAGGAACACCTTGTAATTGATATACTCACTCACTCACTCACAGACTCATTGATATACAGTCAAACCTGTACTAGTGACCACCTCTACATAAGGACCACCTGGCCATTGTCATTGATATACAGTCCAACCTGTGCTAGTGACTATCTCTTCATAATGAACACCTGCCCATTGATATACAGCCAAACCTGTACAAGTGACCACCTCTACATAAGGACCACCTGGTCATTGATATACAGCCAAACCTGTACAAGTGACCACCTCTACATTAGGGCCACCTGGCCATTGGTATACAGCCAAACCTGTACTAGTGACCACCTCTACATAAGGACCACCTGGCCATTGATATGCAGTCAAACCTGTACTGGTGACCACCTCTACATAAGGACCACCTGGCCATTAATAAACAGTCAAACCTGTACTAGTGAACACCTCTACAGAAGGACTACCTGGTCATTGATGATGTACACTTTTACGGGGTTATAAAACTGCACTTGTGGACCAATCGTGGACTACAAGAGGACCACATGGTGTGCCAGAAGTTGAGAAAATTTTGGGTATTCAAATCAAAAACATTATTCAATTTCGACGTCTGAATTCGGTGTTCGATTTTTCGACCGCGTCGCACTCCCGCGCGCGGAGTGCGGTCGATTTATTCGATGGGAGACTGTGTGATACAAGTAGAATCCCGTATGAGATGACAAGTAATGATAAAACAGGTCAGGGACACCCATATTGAACGTTATCGCGGCCCAGGTATGACATGGACCGGTCCGGAACACATGTACGGCCCAGGGATGTCAATACAGATGCATCCTTCCTGGATGAAGGTTGTTTTCTTGAGTGGCTTACGGCTTTCCCTTAGACATGTGGACGAAAAAAAACGTTTTGGAAAAAAAACACGCTCCAGACAAGGCGTTAATCTCGTATTTCCGCGCCTCCAGCCTCTGGAATGTCCGGTCTGTGACAGATCTTCTCAACGTGCCGACACACACGTCTGGCAGGGAACTCTAGACTAAGCACAAGTTCTTCTTCTGGTTCTTATGCTGCCTCTACTCTCCAAGCAGAGGTTGGCGGGAAAAATCGTGACCTTTTCCTTTCAGCCGTTTTTTTTACGATCGGCCTTCCCACTAACTCTCCAAGCAGAGGTTGATGGGGAAAATCGTGACCTTTTCCTTTTATCGTTTTTTTTTTTCTCGATCGTCCTTCCCACTAACTCTCCAAGCAGAGGTTGATGGGGAAAATCGTAACCTTTTCCTTTCAGCCGTTTTTTTTTTACGATCGGCCTTCCTACCAACCTCTTCAACCGGAACGAAGCTTCAAAATGTGTGAGTGAGTGAGTGGTTGATCATGAGTGAGTGAGTGGGTGATCACGAGTGAGTGAGTGAGTGAGTGAGCGAGCGAGTGAGTGAGTGAGTGAGTGCGTTAGTGAGTGAGTGCGTGAGTGAGTGCGTGCGTTAGTGAATGAGTGCGTTAGTGAGAGAGTGAGTGAGTAAGTGAGTGAGTTAGTGAATGAGCGAGTGAGTGAGTGAGTGAGCGCGTTAGTTAATGAGTGCGTTAGTGAGTGAGTGAGTGCGTTAGTGAGTGAGTGAGTGAGTTAGCGAGTGAGTGAGTGAGTGAGTGCGTGCGTTAGTGAATGAGTGCGTTAGTGAGTGAGTGAGTGAGTGAGTGAGTGCGTGTGTTAGTGAATGAGTGCGTTAGTGAGTGCGTGAGTGAGTGAATTAGTGAGTGAGTGAGTGTGTGAGTGAGTGAGTGAGTGAGTGCGTTAGTGAGTGAGTGCGTGAGTGAGTGCATGCGTTAGTGAATGAGTGCGTGAGTGAGTGAGTGAGTGAGTGAGTGAGTGAGAGAGTGAGTGAGTGAGTGAGTGAGTGAGTGAGTGAGTGAGTGAGTGAGTGAGTGAGTGAGTGAGTGAGTGAGTGAGTGAGTGAGTGAGTGAGTGAGTGAGTGAGTGAGTGAGTGAGTGAGTGAGTGAGTGAGTGAATACTCATTGTCTCCGGTGGTCGCGCTTTTTGCAAACTAGTGAAACACGAAAAAAAATTAAAGAAGACTTGATCATTCAGCGTGGCATAGTAACTACCACCACTCGGTGGCCTTGGTGACACGGACAGAAGAACTATAGAGAGTTGCATAACAAGACATTGTGCCCAAACTATCCAAATCTGTACCGTGACAGAATTGATCTAGTGCAGACAACCGAAACGAAGTGATTTCCATCGTGGCGTTGAACTTGACTATGGCACAGGCCCTGATCATGAGATACTACTACAAATACGTATTACGCAGCCCGATGGGATTAGATCGCCTAACATCCTAATCCCGTTGCGTGACCCTAAATCTAAAGCCGGGAAATGTTTTTGCTATTTCAGTTCACAGTGACTATAAGGTCCTGGCACAGGCTGTACGGTGCCTGACAAAACTGGAGAAAATGGACTGTGAAATTATCATTTTTTTAGAAAACAAATGTCGAAGAACATGCGAAACGTTTATTCTCCATTTTTTTACTAGAGTGAGCTGCTGATAAAAGACAATTTGGTGGTTAGGTCGAATCCCGGCTGTGTCACTCACCCGACATGCAGGCTACTGGAAAGGGTTGCAGTCTTTTGTTCGAAATCCACTGTTCATTGTTCACTGTGCTTGTCGAAAAGAGCCAGGGGAACAATGACACTGTATATACTGTACATAGCGTCTGTCCTCTCTGTCACGACAAGTGGAAAGACTAGCTCTTTCATCAGCTAAGCTGGTCCGGAATTCCTTTTTTACTTTTACACAGCTGCGTCCAGATTATCAGGTCTATCAGTACATTCAAGACAAGGTTGCTGTCATCTCACACGTAGTCTAGACGCTGCGTTTGCAGACTATAGACTAGAACTAGAACTAGAGTAGAACTAGAACTAGAAGTAGATTAGAGGTAGAAGTAGAAGTAGAAGTAGAACTAGATTAGACCTAGAACTAGAACTAGAACTAGAGTAGAACTAGAACTAGAACTAGAACTAGAACTAGATTAGATGTAGAGGTAGAACTAGAACTAGAACTAGAACTAGAACTAGAACTAGAACTAGAACTAGAACTAGAACTAAAACTAAAACTAGAACTAGAGCTAGAGCTAGAACTAGAACTAGAACTAGAACTAGAACTAGAACTAGCACTAGAACTAAAACTAGTAGTAAAGCTAGAATTAGAACTAGAACTAGAACTAGACCATCTCACCTTTCCCGCCGTCCGAGAAGATGTCCATCATGAACATCCGGGGTCTTGAGGAGAAGGCGTCTCCCTGGGCAACCAGGGCCTCCCGCATCGCCTCCAGGCTGTTCAGTACCACTACGTCACTCATCCCGAACCTCAGCCCTACAGATGGAACAAAAACATAACTACGTCACTCATCCCGAACCTCAGCCCTAAACATGGAACAAAAACATAACTACGTCACTCCTCCCGAACCTCAGCCCTAAACATGGAACAAAAACATAACTACGTCACTCATCCCGAACCTCAGCCCTAAACATGGAACAAAAACATAACTACGTCACTCATCCCGAACCTCAGCCCTAAACATGGAACAAAAACATAACTACGTCACTCATCCCGAACCTCAGCCCTAAACATGGAACAAAAACATAACTACGTCACTCATCCCGAACCTCAGCCCTAAACATGGAACAAAAACATAACTACGTCACTCCTCCCGAACCTCAGCCCTAAACATGGAACAAAAACATAACTACGTCACTCATCCCGAACCGCAGCCCTACAGATGGAACAAAAACATAATTACGTCACTCATCCCGAACCTCAGCCCTACAGATGGAACAAAAACATAATTACGTCACTCATCCCGAACCTCAGCCCTACAGATGGAACAAAAACATAACTACGTCACTCATCCCGAACCTCAGCCCTACAGATGGAACAAAAACATAACTACGTCACTCATCCCGAACCTCAGCCCTACAGATGGAACAAAAACATAACTACGTCACTCATCCCGAACCTCAGTACTACAGATGGAACAAAAACATAACTACGTCACTCATCCCGAACCTCAGTACTACAGATGGAACAAAAACATAACTACGTCACTCATCCCGAACCTCAGCCCTAAACATGGAACAAAAACATAACTACGTCACTCATCCCGAACCTCAGCCCTAAACATGGAACAAAAACATAACTACGTCACTCATCCCGAACCTCAGCCCTAAACATGGAACAAAAACATATCTACGTCACTCATCCCGAACCTCAGCCCTAAACATGGAACAAAAGCACATGTAGTAAAAAACATAAAAAAACCGTAGCGTCCATAGCAGTCTCCCTGTAGTCTCCAAGCAGACCCTAAGGTGCCTTAGAAATAGAATCAAAGCTGGCTAGGGACTTACTATAGCGGCACCAGGTGCCCGTTTGACTCCCTTTGGCCGGCTATACTCCTTTGCCAGCTTTGATACTATCTCTTTAGGCACCGTAGGGTCTGCTTGGAGACTAGTCTCTCTGGACAGTTCTAGTCATTTTTGGCTCATAATACATTTTTTCTGGTCATTTTTATGTTTTACTAATTCATCCCGAACCGCAACCCTGCAGATGGGACAACAACATGTCCGGTCCAGGAAAAAAGATACAAAAACCGAAATTATGCTGCAGTACCAAGGTCGTCAACCAGGGGAGGGGAGGCAGTGATTCACAACTGAGCTGAGGCATGACCCATTTTTAAAGTGGTTACAATGTAGGAGTGCCCTTTGCTACGGCTTGCGCCTAGTTTTGGCCATGCACACCTACTCTTCTCGGGAAGTGTGTCTTTTACTTTCAGAGGTTCCATGCTAGAGGCTCATGCCTGGAGCTCCCTCATATTGACCTTGGATAAGGAAACCAATCAAACCATAACTCGGTTACATCCATGTCAGCTTCACAGAAATGTAATCAGGCAGTCGGAACTAAAAGGCATTGTACGCACTTAACGTCGTTTGGGGTTGGGTAAAATGATCACAGAACTGTGTTTAGAGGATAGCGAGGCAGCGAAATTGAATTTGGCATTGTCGGAGAGAGGGTTATCGAATAAGGTCGCCTTGAAAGTATTATAATCTTGTACACTGTACTTGTAGAAAAGAGCCGTGTACTCAAACAATAGGCCCACATCTCTCTCTCTCTCTCTCTCTCTCTCTCTCTCTGTCTCTCTCTCTCTCTCTGTCAGCATGATTATACATACTATGACACTACGCAGAAAGAAACTAAGCGACAAAGGAGACTACAATGCCTACATCTACAACCGTGCAAACGTGCTTTTTTTGTGCCGCGAACAAAACAGAATAGCCCGATTGTTCCCAAGTCTCGGACCTAGCCAGGACCCGGCCCCCAGGAAAGGTTCAATACCCTCTGAAGAGGTTTGTTGCAAATTCTAGCCAGGCACGCGACACGATCTGCCCCCGGATAAGGGTCAACGTCCGAAAGAGCTGCGTTCATGATGTTCAAGGCCATTCTAAAGAAACATAGCGGGTGTGTGTGGTCCAACGTCAGGACGAATTTCAGTTTCTGGCACTCCGGCCTTGGCAGCACTTTATTTGTGTGCACGGTAATGCCCGGGGATGTGTATTTTAACAAGTAGGTCAAACGAAGACTGCTACTGAGAAAATGAAACAATTGAAAGAAATTAAAACCATTGAAGAAAATTAAACGCTTTGGGATTCTAAGAAATGGAATTAATGAATGAAATCCCGTCTTAACTGTACGTGTGGTCGTTAAGGATCGTTCGCAGAAGAAAGGAATGTCGCCCTTCTTTCTTTCTTGTAAGCAGTTCCTTTGGAAAATTCACATAATGTAAACATCTCCAGTCTTCAAGAACATATTCTTGCCCCAAACACGATTTACCAACTTTACTCGTAATCTCATTTAATGCTTATAACAGAGGGTTGACTATAGAGACCTTCACCTCGGCTGCTGACCGACCTCTCGGTCAATGACCCTTAACCTTCATAAGAGCCCTTCAGAAGAGCGCCAGCCTCTTCAGTATGCGGAACTCAGATTGGCGGAACTGATTCCACATTTCTGAACACAGACCGCTTGCTACAGAACTAATCTAAATATGTAGATCCAATCTTCAAGTAGATCCTAGCCTCTACCAGGCTTCGTAGATGGGTGGTCTAATTGTAGAAATTGGACAAACAGAGTCATAGTACACTAGGGGAGTCAGCCGCCCAGAACAATCATTCCGTAGGTCGCCTGTTCCCTAGCCGGCTGTACTTCTCTGGCCGGCTTACCTCTACTTGTTCCATTTCTATGGTTTTTCCAGCGACCTATGGAGTTTGGTAGAGACTAGTAGACCCCTCCAGGTCTCTGTGTGTTAGTCGTGTTTTACGACGTAAAGCTTATCTACGTATATCCGCGTGGTAACCTATATTCGTTATACATTTAAAAAGGGTTGGGTATTTAGCAATATCAAGTCAACACACTATGGTTTCAAACTGAAGTATTTAGAGATTATGTAACCACCGCCGGTTGCTTTGCCTGCTTTTTAGATACAACGGAAGAAGGTTACCAGCGGCTAAAGGTTAACTAACGTTACAGACCCTTTACTGAGCAAAGCACCATTTCACCCGTATATAAACGGGCTCAGCAGGACAAGGGCCCAAGTTAAGATTGAAATCAGAACGATACTGTGGGTTGAAAAGGATTTGCGGAAATTAGGGAAGATGTCGAGAGGATCTTCCTTACAATTACTATTACGATACTTATCGATATACTAATACGTATTGAACCCTGACACTCCTCGCAACTCGACCTCTACGAAAAGCGGCCCTGGCGGCCGAATGGAGCACTATTCGAGTAAAAATAAGGTTATAGTAGCCTTTTGTAATAGCTAGTTGGGCAACCCTGACTGTGCGTGCTGAACAGCCAAACCAAGAAATAAATAGATAAACAAAGGCATAAACAAACAAACAAACAATAAAAGCAAAGGAATCCGTCGTACTGACCGAGCACGTCGCCACAGCTGTCCGTCCAGGCGGCGAGTGTCCGGTGCGGCTCGGGGCCGAGGGCCGGCAGGTGCCCGAGGAGCGGCCAGGCCCGCACGCCGGGAGGAGCCGGGGGGAAGTCCCGGGGCCTGCGCCGGCTCAGGGCGACCAGCATCGAGACCAGCACCAGCACCAGGGCGGCGGTGAGCGCGCCGCTGTCCGCCGGCGGGAGGCTGACAAGACCGACGTCTGGCGTCATGGCGAGCACGAGCCGGTCTGCTGTATGCTGTACAGCCGGATAACGGGACTGGACTGGACAAAGTGCGGACACACCTGACTCCGGGCGGTGGGCACTGAAGCCGGCTGGTTACAGTATTGTCACGAATTGTAGCACAGTCGTTACCGTATCGTCGCTAACTGTCGCAGGGGAACATAACCAAACGAATAGAAGACACAGAACACAAGACAGCCGGAGGGCAGGACTAGACTGGACAAAGTGTGGACACACCTGACTCCGGACGGCGGGCACTGGGGCTTGGTGAGTTAGAGCCGGCTGGTTACCGTATTGTCACGAATTATAGCACAGCCTTTACCAGCGGAACATAACCAAATGAACAGAACACAAGTGCGGACAGTACCAACTCCAGGCGACCGGTACCTACACTGATACCTGGCGACTTGGAGCCGGCTGGTTACCGTACTGTCACGAATTATAGCACAGCCGCTACCAGCGGAACTTAACCAAATGAACACAATACACCAAGGACGTTATATTGAATACTAGTATATAACGTTCTTGAATACACTGGGTGCCGACCGTAATCTCCAACCGGATCCACTGTGCGTAATGTATAGTATCAAACTTCCCGTATATTTGACTCCCTTAGCCGGCTATACTCCCTGCCCAGCTTTGATAATCTCCAAGCAGATTCCTCCGGTGGCATAAAACAGTAACATAAGCTGGGGAAGGACTTCAGCCGGCAGAGGGGTAAAATTGGCCACGGCGTTGGAGATTACAGCTTTGATACTAGCCTGTGTTTACACAATCTCTCGCTGGCTGGGGTTTAAAATGACTAGGGCGGCGGCAATACTATAGGGCCGGCCGCTAGGAGCGCGATTTTAGTCAGGCTAGCGTTGATACTATCTTATGGCACCGTAGGATCTGCTTGGAGATTTCCGGACAGTGCTGACAATACACTGAGACTTGGCGACTTGGAGCCAATGCACTGCAATGGTTACCGTATTGTCACGAATTACAGCAAAGTCGCTACTGTATCGTCGCCAATTGCAGCGGACAGAACACAACTCCGGACAGAAATGACTCCAGCCGAAGGACACTGAGGCCTGGTAACCATGGTAACTGAGGGGCAAGGCCGTCCACAATATCCCAGGTCACCTGGGCTTTAAGCTAAACACCCTACCCAAGTATATTGTTTTTGTAATAATTGTTGACAAATATCCTTTTCTTTACTTTCACATGGGTGCTTCTTGGTGCATTTGTGTTTTTCTGATGTACAAGTAGTATAATATCATCAATCAATAGTATTTTCAGAAAAACACTGCTGTTTGGTGAAGTTTGGGCACAATGATATTACATGGCACAAATCCCTGGCTAGTGATATTAATGTGTGCACGCATTGCATGATGGGAAGGTATTTGCACCCTTTGCGCTACGCGACGCCACGCGGGACTCATTGAAAGCGCAACGAAGACAGGTGGCACGAGACGTGGTATTAAACAAAACATGGACAGCTGATACACCATACTCTCCAAGCAGAAATCCGGCTCCGGCTGTTTTTTAAACATTTTTTTCATGCGTTTTTATCGGACTTTCTATTTCGTACCGTTTCCTTTGTTTCAACGTGAGACGGTACAAGATAGAAAGTCCGATAAAACGCACCAAAAAAATGTCACAAAAACCAGCCGGAGGCGAACCTCTGCTTGGAGAGTACTAGTAATACGCCACACATGAGTTATTTTACGGCGCTCTATGTTGAAGCGCCTTCTTCCGTAAAAGGTACAAACTCCAAGAAAATACTTATTATGTCTCTCATGTCACTGTGTTCCTCATCCCTGACAAAATCAAAGAGGACATTATTCACGAAGTATAAGAAGCATGGACGTTCCTACGTCACACTACTTTGATTTACCCACGTGACCAAGTACGGACCAATCAGAGTCTGGGTGTGTCCCGAATAAGTCTACTCTAAAAAAATCCCCTTACACAATCAGATCCCATAAAAACGCGTCATAAAACCTGGTCTGCGATACGGTCAACATAACAAGCGTTAGGGGAGGAACCATTGAAACTAAGGGGGTGGGGTGGGTGTTGTGGTAAATAGATAACCCCCATAGCTTCTTGAATGTTTATTACTGGTTTTCATATTACCTCAATGCAAAATGGAGGTATAGTTTTTAGTCGGTGTCTGTGTAGGGAGGTTGTGGGTTTGTGGGCTTGTTTGTGATTCCGGAATATTTTTTGGTGGTCAGCATAACGTCTGGATGGATAATGATGATATTTGGTACAGTAGAAGCCGTTTAAATGCACATCCCATTTACCAGCGTATTTCGTCCAATTATGCGGGTGTGGCAATAATGTGAAGTTACCCAGTTGGACCGCACCGATTTGGGATTTTGGTGCAATGTTTCCGTGCAATTAACAGGAGTGTGCCTTAATCCGTTATGCAATTAACTGGACTCTATTTGATGAGTAGGGCTTTGGGTAGACGAAAGTCGAGGTCCATCAGTGGCCCCCTGGTGGCTGACGTGGGCACTGCGATAGAACCTTTTGCAAGTTATCTCTGTACCAATGTGCTTATATTTGATTTCTGAAAATAAATCATTGAAAATAAATGAATAAGCAAATACATACATACATACATGTACATACACAGGCACACACACATACAAACGCTGTCTGAAACCTTCTAACCGAATGTACCCCCCTTCCACTAGACCGCTAGACGGCGACCGCGCTGCACTCTCACTGGGACCTGAATAGGATATGTGTAACCTTCGTTCTTACTTACACTGGGTATATTATGCAAGACGTGTGACTCAGAAGACCAGTAAACTCAGAAAGTGTAAAAAGATTCTTTTCTTTTCTATACAATTCGTTGAGCGATATGTCAACTTTGAGGTCGCAGAGAGAGCGCGGCGAGAGCGCCGTCCTATTGGAAAAGAGGTACGAGTATTATACGACTGAGTATGGCTAAGGCAGGCACCCACTTTTAGTTGAGCTGATCCGCCCCTAAGGTCGTACGATGTGATAATCACCCTCCAACTCTCATCTGTAAACACTCGAGTTAAACATAACACGCCCCGACCTTAGCCTCCTTCGCAGACCTCTGGCGTTTGCTGATTTGGGAGCTGATTCGCGATTTTCATCATCAATATTTAGCCTCTACCAGGCCCACCAGGTCTCTAAAAAGTAGTAGAAATTGGCCAAATAAGACAGAAACACGCCAGAGGAGTTTCTGAGATGCCCGAGGAGTACAGTTTGCGACCTAAGGCCAGGTCGGCCAACATTCCTAGGCCAATTAAATCCTACTAGGCTTTTATTCCTAACTTGGTCACAAAGTCCCCTATCGGCCAGGCGGGAGTCTGGTAGAGACTCATCAATATGTTCTCTTTGCCGAGAAAAAGAGTTTTTTTTAGCCCAAACTCTGCCTTTTCCTGACATAGAGAATATAAACGCGTTTTGAAAACCGCGAATCAGCGGTCCCCAAAAATAAATGCCGCTGCGACAGAAGTCTGCGAGCGAGGCTACATCGCCATTCCGGCTCGTGGGAAACTTGGGAAAACCTGTCGACGGTTGTGTTGTTTTTTCCTTCCGGCAAGAAGAACAGCTGAACACCTGTCGTCTCCGTGTCTTATCAGGTGAGTAGAACAGGCGTTTGCAACAGGTGTGCTGTATTTGAACTTGAGAAGAAGGTAAGGCATAGCATGAACGCGATGCTGACTTCTTCTTGGGCGATGTTTCTTCGACTTCGGTTTGTTTTGTGCCGAAGAAAGACCCACCGCCTACGTACATGTTACATGTGGACAGATTTAACAACAAAGATTCTATCGGACGCATAGTGTAATCACTTACTTTAGAAAAAGGTTTACAAATTTTACTTTCAAACGAGATTGTACGCGTTTCACAAGCCAAGCTGCCAGGCTTTTTCAGTGGCCAGTTCATCCCAACTAGTACACAGATATGGTCTTGGGGTTAGCCTCCACCAAGCCTTACTGCGGGGGTACGGATGGTAGAATTCGGTAAAAAATGGGAATAATTTTCCAGGAGAATCAGTTGTGGGTAGGTTAACATTTTCTCCTCAGAACTAGTGTCCAATCTCTCATAGCCAGTGTTGTTAGTCTGGTAAAGATTACTGTCCCTGGGGCGGTCAGGTGTGGTAAGGTTTTATAACCCGCAGAATAAACAACAACAGACTGCAGCATACCAGAACAAAATTCCCTGGGAATATATAGTATTACTAGCATGGGAAGCTATGATATCTGTCAGTAGGTTACACAACGGCTGCAGTTGTTCTTTGTTGACGTTAACGTTAATGTGTAACCGTTACTGTCGGAAAATAGTCTCAGTATACCATCATCATACCAAGGTAAGAAAGCAATGTTGTTGCTGATAGGAGCGTAACCATCATTGCTTTACTACGCAATTACTTAGTGACATATGAACTGTTTTCTCACAAAGGCCCTTCAATAAGTAACTAGATAAACACGCTAGTGAGTTTATTTCCATTCCTATATGGCGTAATGTGTGGTGCTTTGATAAGCGTCACTCTTTCCTCATTATGAAAAAAAAAGCAGACTTCAGTATAAATCTTAATTTCCTTTTGCCAAAATACACACTCCTGAAGCACTATATCTTTATCAGCATATTTACTTTATGAGCTAATATTCTACATTGTTCTCGAGGGAACAATAAAAACAGCGACGTAATTTTGCCTAAACAAGAACATTTCCGTATAAAATCTGTTGTTCTCCGAATAGAATCTGTTGTTCTCCCTATAGAATCTCTTGTTCTCCGTATAGAATCTCATGTTCCCCCTATAGAATCTCTTGTTCTCCGTATAGAATTTCCTGTTCTATGGTTCGAATTCTGTTCGCGTCCGTCGAAGGGCACCCCGACCTCCACTGTCAACAAACCTCGGTTTCTGCCACGACGACCGTCGGAGTGGTGACAACTATGTAAGTTCCTTGGCTCGTATAAACCGTTGAGTAAACTATATCGTCGTGTTGTTCTTCTCTCTGAGGTTTTTTTTAAGAAAGAGCTTACCCAAGGAGCTTAATTAATAACAGGGTCGATTGTTGATCTCCTTTGGCATTGGTTTGTCATCATCATCATCATGGAAGAGTTTGCTGAACTATGAAAACGCAACGAGCACCAAGGGCGTCCTTGTCACCAAAAGACACGAGCTTGCGCCACGCGAACGCAGTAACTATTGTACATATTTTACAGAGAAAATCTGATTTAAGAATCCCGAATCCTTGGAAAAGATCGGAGTACAAAAAAAAGCACAATGTACTGACAGTAAACGTTGCCACCATATTCCAACAAATGCGGTTTTTGACAATCGAGTAGTTTTACTTTGTACTTTCCACAAAGGAATTAAAGTTGTTGTTTTGTCAAGGCATGGAGTAGAAAAGGGAAATGCAACAATGATGTTGAAACTTTGGGTATTATCCTTGCTAGTCTCTACCGAAACAGGATGTCTCTTTCAACGCTGGCCTTGGTGTGCTTGAAGTGTTTTATATTTCATCCTTCTCCTTTCGAACGGAACCGCTGTCATGATCATTTTGCAAATGAGTGTAACATTACAAGTACTTCCAGGGAATGCATGGCAACATCATTGTCTTGAACACGGAAGCAGAAGTATTCCTGAAGTAGATAAAACCTTGGTCTCAGCTACGGAATACCACAAAGTTGCTTTTCGTGTGTCTCCAGTGCAGTTTGAGATGTCGTCAAGGACAAAGAAAGGTCGTTCAATGTCATTGTGTGTTCCTAACATCCGGGGTACACATTTGTGTTATCGGGAGTATCGTCTGAGCACTAGTACTTGTCTTCTGACAACAGAATTAGAACTAACCAACTAAATTCTCTCTTATAGATGTTGCATAATTCCACAAGCGAAGCTCTAAATAAGTTTGCAAAGATTGTTCTTGACCTTACATACTCTCTTCTTGACCTTGGCCTTCCTTCATCTTCAGACCGTTTCCGTGGTGACACAGGATCTTACAGGAACAACTTGAAGATGTCTCCCGCTGTCCGTAAAGTTAAGTTGGTGTTCGCCCTGACGCTCTGGCTGTGCATGGCGTCTGTACAGGTAAGGGGAAGCTTGTCATCGCATTTGTGGAATGTGACTTGATTATTTAGTCCGTTTATTTAGTACAGGTTTTCTTGTAACGTATAAAAACGTGTTATTCCAAAAAAATGATGATGCTAATTATATTTATGGTGAGTTAAGTCTTTTCTTTCACCATAAGATATTTCTTGGGATAGTGGGGGTGTTATCCCTTTATTTTACCAGTAAGAGGTTCAATGACCATTTGGTAGAAAATGGGTTAAGGTTTGTACCCTATGTTAGCACATCTCTTGGGATAAATTACCAGTCCTGTTGAAAGACTGGGTGACGTGGGCACATTGTAATCTCCAAGCAGATCCTACAGTAGCATGAGATAGTACTGTATCAAAGGCTGGCAGAGGAGTGAAGCCGGCCTAAGAGTGTGTATGCCCGTCTGACTCCATTTGGCCGGTTATATACTCAGATTTGATACTTAGTATCTTATGGCATCGTAGGATCTGCTTGGAGATTAGGGCACATTGGGGGAAATTGTCAAGACTTCGGCGAAGTTGAGATACAGAATGAGCTTGACACATGTACAAATAAAATGTGTTTTCCCCTGTACCCCGTTGTATTTTATACTTACGGTGCCTAAAAAGATATAGAATAAAATTGCATTGTTTTTTCCCACATGCTAGTTAAGTTATTCATTTCTAGATCACCTCCTGACCATTCTGGGATGGTTAAGCGGAAAAACCTAAACGAAAAAAAATGTAGGGAAATCTACAAGAGCTGTACATGTTCGTTAAAACATTTTACCCCCACAAACTAGTACTTTATGATCCATTCCCATGATAGGTGTGTAATGTAATACCTGTTTGTGGCCGTCTCTAGGTGATCTCGCTATCATTACGTTTCAAGTGCCCTGATTACGTGGGTGAGTGTTATATATTGTGTACATAGGGAGATGATCAAACAACGGGATAAGGTGTTCTATTGTTCCGTTATCTCTTCAGCTGGTGTAAAGCCAGAGTGTTGGCGGAGTCGCTGCGTCCTAAATTCAAGTTGTATTAAAACGTCTAGAGCGTTGGAATCAGAATCAGCAGGTCCTGAGTTCGATACTCGCCATGCCCCTGCCCCCATGACGGTGGAGTGACGCCCACCGAGCCTCACGGCTAATCTGTCTTTTTAAAAGGTGCCAAAAAACACCTACGGATTTGGTGCTGCTAGTGTGTCAACATCTTCACACTTGCCACTAAACCCCGTGATTTTTTTTAATCCTTGACTTCATAATGGGAATATCGTGCAAAAAGTGCAAGTATGACTAAAAAGACAACAGAACACACAAAGCGTAAACGATCTGCTTTTAATCTTATCGATGGAATTTGTTCAAGCTCTTTCAAAATGCTCGTCAGTGAGACACCCGCTTAACATATCCATTCTACTAGAACGGCGAACTGGCTGTGACTGAACGACAAGCGCCCAATGAATCTCATACATTAAAAAACGAATTTTTTTACGCCTTTTGTGTGTTTTCCCTGTCTTTTCAGTGATACTTTTACACTTTGCATGAAATTCCAATTATTAAGTCAAGGTTAAATAGAGGAATTTCAGACATGGGAATATTATCAAATACTAGTATAACCAAAATCAAGGGCGGTAAGTAAATCATATATCAGTTGCATAATTTTTCATATTTGTTAGGGTCATAGTTAAAAATACAAAATGACATGGATGACGACAAGTAGCTGGTCTGGCTCACTCAGAGCGAAACCGTCTCAATTTTTCGCAGTCCCGTCTGGAACACACCTGCATCCTTAATAAAGCATTTCCTGTCTCTTTGCAGGGTGTAAGGGTGTGCGAGAGGGGGTGGACAGGGGTGAACTGCAACCAGAAAGGTAACACTTCGCACTATTGCTTTTTTTTCTGTGAATCTTTTTGCCTCTGCTCTGCGCTTTTCTTTTTTCTTTTTAATTCATCGTTAACTTATCAACAAGGTAGATATTAAAACATACAGTGCTGTTTAGGGGCCACTTCGGCACTGTGAATTACTGCCAAAATATAGACAGTGGCGTTTTGTTTTTTGAAAACGGACACAACGTTAATATACGTATACGCGCCGACTTCACACATAACATTGACTTTTTGCGGTTTCTGTTATCCTCGCTAGTGATATTGGACGCCAGAGAGGCAAACAGCTTCCTGGCGCGCCCTCGGTCCCGCCGAGGGAATGACGAGGGCATTTTTGCGGAGGCTCCGTGGATAAGCGACAACCTAGAGCGGGAGTGTATCGAGGAGACCTGTAACTTCGAGGAGGCGCGCGAGTGTTTCGAGAACAACGAGAGAACCGTAAGTCTGTCGGTTTGAAGTACAGTCACTGTGATAAAATTTTTAAGCCCCGTTTCAGTCTTCGAACGGGGCTGGGGTTTTTTTTGGGGGGGGGGGGGCGACTCGCCCCGTGAAACTCCCTTCCCAAGCAAACTCCCTTTCCCGGCACAAGAGAACCTAGCCAACGTTTAAGATCGCGAACCAATGCCATCCACCCCCCTCCCCTCAACAAAAATTAAAACCAGGCCCGTTCGAAGACTGCAACGGAGGTTAAAACTTACTTCCCACACAAAAATACACACGGACCAAATTTCCAACGGACACTGTCGCCTTCTTCAGGATCCATTCTGACGACGTAAACTCGCGAGAGTTATGGCCACGTGATCTTATTAACACGTGATGTTCTTGCGGATACGTGACGTCCGCAATTTGGTCAAACGTACCAGGAAGTTTATAATGTTCGTTTCGCGGGTTTTATACCGAGTTTTAGCTATATTCACAAAGTCGCCTGCTGATGGTATTTAAGTTCCACCCATGGGTATTGAAGGGCCATTAAAGATTGTACCAGCACTCCTCTTTTGTAAAAACAACAGAAGTAAATTTATCATAACTGTGATATTGATGAAAATTCGATAGTTTTACTGGTAAGGTTATGGTGTAGTTGCAAGATGGATATAATAAAATCTTTGTGATTCTATAAACACTCTTTTTGTGTTTCTAGAGAAGATAAGAAACTTTAATTAATAAGTAAATAAGTAATTTTGATGCAGATGTTGTTGTTTTTTTATTGCAGCGTGAGTTCTGGGTAGGGTACACAGGTATGATGCTTCTTATGCCATGATTTTCTTCAAGATATTGACTTTTCATTCAGTCAGAGTCAGAGCTCGTAAGACGTTTACCCTTATTACCTCTCTTTCTTTCGCTACACTATACTGAACGATTGAAGATCTCTGTTTACATCAGTAAAATCCGTTTAAAATCAGATCCAGTTGCTTGAGTAACTGCTTGTTGGCATATCAATTATTACCTGGATGTCTAACCTTCATTGACGTAATTGATGATTTTCTGTCTTTCCCCTCCGCCAGACCCTAACCAGTGCCTGTCCAGCCCGTGTGTGGGTTCCAACACGCTGCGGTGCGAGGACCTGTTCCAGGCCTACAACTGTGTCTGTAAGCCAGGCTACAGCGGCGTCAACTGTCAGATAGGTACGACAAGCTTTTAACGCTACCATTCCCAGATCAGACATAAAGAAGTGTTGTGCGCAATGTTACAAATCAGTTGGTGGTGTGAAACAACACGTGACAATAACCATGATGTAGTTTGTGTCAGCCATGTTGGTGGGTTAAAGTTTAGCGTCAGCCATGTTGGTGGGTTAAAGTTTAGCGTCAGCCATGTTGGTGGGTTAAAGTTTAGCGTCAGCCATGTTGGTGGGTTAAAGACAGGTTACAGCAGGGGCAACTGCCTAACGGTCTTGTGTCCTTTCGACATATATTGTAATGACCATTGTACTCCATTTACTGTAGTTTTTGTATTGTATGTTTGTCTGTATTTCTGTGGTTCAGCTGTTATTAGTGAGAGTTGCCTTGGCTGACCCAGTGTAGTGACTTCTAATGAATACAAATACAAACGATTTGTTAACCCCATTTTGAACGGGAACGTTCCTTTTTTTCTATACATTGTAAAGATTGGGTTGTTCATCAGTTTTATCTACTCATATCACCGAGAAATAATCGGTAACAGTTACCGTGTTTTATATTTGCAGATATCAACGAGTGCGCCAGCGCCCCCTGTCTGAATGGCGGGCGTTGCACGGTAGGTTTGTCCAGTTAGAGACCTGAAAAATAATTTCAGTGTGGATCAAATACGTAAGAAGCATGCTGGATGACTTTCTCCCGCGCATCAATTTTCGTCCATTTCTGAAGAAAAGCTATTTTAAATACTGATCGACAATGGAGTACTCCATCTCAAGTCTGGCTCTTATTTACTCCTTCGATATGCAGATTTCAAAGTAAGCCTTTAGGCATCTTATTTAAAGGAAATCCCAAAGTGTGAAAATCTATTAGAGATCTAAATAGTTTCTTATAACAATTTAATGTTTCCAGATGAATGTTGAGTTTTTATTTGTTTGAACCTTTATTTATTCATGAGAAGCTCAAATCGGCCAGCAGGGTCGTGTAAATGTTAATGTTATATCAATACATTCTTTTCTCTCTAGGACGGTGCCAACCGGTACACTTGCACATGCGCAGCAGGGTACCAGGGCAGCAGATGTGAGTCAAACATCAACGAGTGCCAGAGCAACCCCTGTCAGTATGGCGGCGCATGCGTAGACGGAGTAAACGGCTACACCTGCGACTGCTCCGCCGGATACACGGGTAAGAACTTGTGAGAACATTCATCGCAAACAACATCTTGTCCATTGCCTGCCGTTTCTTTGGATTTTACATCAAAACTTTGATCACTAAACAGAAATTGGGCCAATATCGTATAGTTCTGAAATTTTACGGAAATTTACATCTTAGAATCATAAGTATCATGTTGTGTGCGTTTGCACTAGAAAGGAAAGAGATTGAAGTGAGACAAGGGAATAATGAAAACATAGGCTAAGCGTAGCTTTTTGGGTTGAAATTTCAACATCCGCGCGAAGTTCACCAGGAAGACATTATTTGCTTGTATTTGTATACTTGTATACGAGCTTATATGTAAGCTTCGAGTATCATCAGTGCAAAATCATTGAGAGGCTCCATTTAGAGGTTTGGCTCCGCTTGGTGTTTGACGTTATTTAGGCATTTTTGTCGACAAAATATTTTGCCCCGTTTTCTTTATGACCGCCGAGTTGGGGACGAAATAAAAAACCTGAGAACACGTCAAAAACCACTTCTTGGAGAGTGCTCATTGTATACATGTACCCCCTGAAGTACCTTGTGTTTATCATTACTTTTATTATGTCACTGCTGAATCTTTACCATCAACACACATGTACAGGCCCGAACTGCGAGACTGAGCTTGACGAGTGCAGCTCCGGCCCATGCGCACACGGCGGCTCCTGTACGGACCTGCTGGCGGGGTTCTCCTGCGCCTGCGCACCAGGGTACACAGGCCAGCGTTGTGAGGTGGACATAAACAACTGTCTGTCACAACCCTGTCGGAACGGTGCGTGGTTTGTTTCTTTGTTTGTTTGTGATGTGGACATAGACGACTGTCTATCACGACCCTGTCGGAAAGGTACGCAGTTTGTTTGTTTCCTTATCTGTCTGTCTGTCTGTCTGTTTGTTTGTTTGTCTGTTCGTTTGTTTATTTGTTTTTTTGTGATGTGGACATAGATGACTGTCTGCCACAACCCTGTCGGAACGGTGCAGTTTGTTTGTTTGCTTGTTTAGTCATCTGTTTACTTGTTTGTTTTGCACCTTTCATCGCAAACTTTGGCACGTAAATCACGTGACTTTTGCCCTGATCCGCAGGCGGCACCTGCACGGACGGAGTGAACAGTTTCCAATGCGCATGTCCGGACGGGTTCAGTGACCCCACGTGCGGGACTGTCGTCACCCCGTGTACGTCACAGCCGTGTCAGAACGGGGGGTCATGTGGGGTCACACAGGACGGCTTCCAGTGTCAGTGCCGCTTTGGTACGTAAGAAAAGTTTTCCCCAGTGCCATATACTTTGCATTGCACATATCTTCCTTCAATAAGATATAGCCACAAAATCGCGCTATTTATGTACTGTATTATCATACGAATCTTATCACAAACTTTATAAACAGCCGCTGTTATAAAGTGTGAGATAAGAGATAGCGACAAAGTCAGAGGAAATACAGTAGCCTAACCTTTATCGATTTAAAAGTGTAATTAAAGAACATCTTTTTCGCTCAAGAAATCCTGCGGATGAGATGTCTTTTCTTCTAATGCAGTGTCTTTTCTTCGAAATGTTAAGACGGACAACAATCTTGAAATCTTCAATATACAACATATGGATATATAATGTACTCAATGGCTTGCATGTTGTGACATACTTTTTGACACGACAACTCTCACGACCCTATTTTATCCCAACCAACCAGGATACACTGGAACATTCTGTGAAACTGACATCGACGAATGCGCCACGAACCCTTGCGTGAACGGCGGGAACTGCACCGACCTGGTTGGCAGGTTCAACTGTACATGCGCGCCAGGATGGTCTGGTTATAACTGTTCCGTGAACATCGACGAGTGCGCAAGCGCACCATGTCGTCACGGAGGCACGTGCACAGATCTCCTGAACGAGTACCAGTGCGCATGCGTGTTGGGAACGACGGGAAGGGACTGCGAAGTCGACATAGACGAGTGCGCAAGCGCCCCCTGTCTGAACGATGGCGTATGTTTGAACGAGGTCGGAAGGTATGTAAGAGAAGAAGATGTTATATGGTATTCTTAAGGTATAAGAATACGAAATGCAAAAATTCGCGGGGATATAATTTTACGAAAGCGGGAAAAATGACTTTTCGTGGTAGTTTTGAGTTCGCGGTAGCACCATGCACTGCAGTCTCTTACTGCCATGGAAAAATGTTCGCGGTTGTTTTAAGTTCGTGGTGAAGTGATCACCGCGAAAACCGCAAAAATTTCTGCATTTACAGTACTGTCTTTGAGGTGACTATGTAGTTATGGACACAAACTAAAGGGACGCTACACACAACTCACTTTTATTTTGAACGCGCGAACGACACCCCCCCCCCAATCCTTCGTATGTATATTCGAACATACGAGCCCAATCGCATCAATGTCAACGGCAATAAAACGAACAAAGTCCATGAAATGTCATGAGCGGTCATTCATTAAACATAAAATTCTAATAAACATATATATATATACCGGATCCATTCTTACAGGTACGCCTGCGCGTGCGTCCCCGGCTTTACCGGCACCAACTGTGACGTAAACATCGACGAGTGCGCGTCATCGCCCTGCAACAACGGCGGCACCTGCGTGGATGACGTCAACGGGTTCTTCTGCGCATGCGTGGTCGGGTACGAGGGGCCTATGTGCGAGGTGGAGACGGACACGTGCGCGAACTTGCCGTGCCGAAACGGCGGGACGTGCGCCGTGCTCTCCCCGGGCTACAACTGCACCTGCCCCGCCAGCCACGCAGGCAGGAACTGCCAGGTCTGTGCGTTTCTTTGCCTACATTATTAACACGAATTTGACTTATCATGGAAATTCATCGTTCCTATGTTTCGTCATGCTTCTTGGAAGATTTTGACTAAATTGACCCTACAGTTCCAGAGCAAGCCCAAGCCTAGGGTACCCAAACATACATCACTTCTTTCCTACATCACAAGCTATCTGCCACCAAAAAATCAAGACTTAGCATGTCCAGGTCAAAAGTTTTGCTGCAGTACCAAGGTCACAAACAAGGGGGCCTAAAATCGACCCTGACCTTTGTCTTTGCAACTCCTACCCACATAACAAATATCATTACAATCCATCCAGAGGTTCTAGACTTATTCTGACCACAAATTTCCGAAAACAAAGACACACACACACACAGACAGACACACAAAAAACTATACCTCCATTTTTCATGGAGGTAGTTAGCATGAAAGCTAATCAGAATTCATTTTGGTGTTTGTAACTTTCGTTCAACACAAGGAAATTGCTTAGTATTACCCGAATTCAATTTTACTGTAGACAAACGTTGACGAGTGTGTGAGCTCCCCGTGCCAGAACGGCGCGCTGTGCGTGGACGGGACGGGCGGGTACCAGTGCGTCTGTCCCGCCGGCTTCACCGGTCCCCACTGCGAGACCAACACGGACGAGTGTCTGTCCAACCCCTGCCGGAACGACGGTATGTAGAGCTTCAACCTGTTATGATAGTCGAATGTAAGTTCATCTGTGACGGTAATCAACATTATGGTACAATTTTAAACCTTATAACCGTACAAAAAAATAAAACGCTTACCAGAAAGCTTTATCAGTCTTCTGATCCTTACCAAGTTGAAATGACCAAAAGCCTATGTCACACCTACAGACCGGAAGTATGACGTCAGCAAAGAGTCAAAGGTGCTTGGAAGTTGGTATCGGCCCCCGTCTCGGTTAAGGGAAGATTGATGGGCTCTGATATAAATGGCCTCTTTCACTATCCTAAGAAAGTAATCCTGTTTAGAATCCAGTATGTTTATGTCTGTTGCAGGCACCTGCGTGGACGGAGTTGACTCCTTCTCTTGCGCATGTCCGGCGGGAGCCAGCGGGACTCTCTGCTCCGGCGAGCTCACCGGCTGTGAAGGTAGCCCCTGCAGAAACGGCGGCACATGCGCACAGCAGGCGGACTCGTACGTCTGCACATGCGCAGACGGGTTCAGCGGCACCGACTGCGAGGTCAACCTAGACGAGTGCGGCAGCGACCCCTGCCGGAACGGGGCGCAGTGCATCGACGGTGACAACTCGTTCAGGTATATTAAAACACTCCAGCCAAATTTCTTGAAACAAAATCTTGAAAATGAATTAATAGTTTCAACCGAAAATTCACATCATTAAAAAAGGTTTTAAATAAATAGTTTCAACCGAAATTAACATCAGTAAAAACGGTTGTAAATAAATAGCTTCAACCGAAATTCCAAGATTCACATCACGGTTGTGTGCTCTTCCTTTAATGTGGTATGACATCATATACTAAGTGTGACCTTTAAAGCCATATTTGACCTTGAAAACTAATAGTAAGGCACCCACATCGTCATAGGCTACACGACTAATAAGCCTTTTGAAGTGTGCATTCTGGGGCCTTCAGCTTGTCATATTACCCACGATGCATCACACAACGCATACGCACTTTAAACTGCGAACGAGCTTATTCATACATGTAACGTTACGTTCCAAGTTTATTTTCTTACAACCATTTTTTTTTAATTTCCGCCATGTTTTTCCCACAGATGTGTCTGTCCTGACGGCTTCTCCGGTCTTCTCTGTGACGTCAACATCGACGACTGCGCAGTGGACCCCTGTCTGAACGGAGGCACCTGCACGGACGGGGTGGATGACGTCACTTGCACATGCGCCGAAGGTTTCACAGGTAGGCAACGTAGGGAGTAGCTAAGTCGGGTGGGCCATTTAGCTAGGCTACTCCGGCTATGTGCTATTGTTATTGGGTAGGCCGACTATTCTCTCTTCGTAGGCAGGGGCTGATCATGAATTGCGAGGAGCTTACAATAGGTGGGGCTAAATCGCAAGGGTCTGGAGCTGCTGCCATTCGGCGTCACTCAGGTGACCTCAATACGACAGCCCAAGGGACTGTAGGTTTTGAACTACTCATTGGAAAGGACCCCTACTCATTTCAATACATGCGTAAGGTACTAGTATATAGTCCTTGATTGAAAATCGATTATTCGACAGGTGACAGGACACATTTGTGTACCACTCCTATGATTGTTCTATATATGACCGTGTGTGCACATACTAGTGTGTTACCTGCCCTGTTTCTGTTTGCCTTCTGTTTGACGAGGACAACAGAGAAAACATGACCAGTGTGAACATTGTCGATACTTTATTTCCTTCTAGGAATACCAAAACACAGTTTCTCGCCAGGCGAAAAATTTCCTTCACCCAATACATTAATTCCCCAAGGGAATATACGTCACTTGACATCTCAGATGCTTACAATGTGCGTGGTCTGTTGGATATTGCTCCGATACATCACTACAACATCGACTGTAATTTTGACTACAACTAGCCCCCTAACAGGCTCCACTTGTTGCCATAGAATAATAGACAGATAACTAGAGGGCGATTGTCTAGTATAAACACCAAATGCTGCAGCCATAAAATGCCGCTACCAATTTTTCGGAATCCTGCTTTTGTAAAATATCACATATAAAAATACTATTTGTGTTAATTCTTTCCCCAAATACAGTGGCTTCCTATCCGATAATGGACATGCAAGCATAGATCAATGTTTTATCTTCATTTTTTAGATTTAGGGAACGGCTAACAAAATATCTTTCCTAAACTTCCCTAAAATACTTTGCGGATGGTGTCACATTGTGAACCTTTAGGCAATAAAGTTTATACATTGAATAGATGCTAAAATTATTCAAATGCCCTAATATCAGACCAAAAGACGCGTTTTAACGCGCCAGTTTGGTTTGACTCCGTACCGTGTACTGCATGAAGTCCTGTCACGATTCCGGTTGCTACCGTCCAATTGCAACCCACCAGCGCTCAATTACCTTTCAGGTCACTGTACAGTACCCACATTATGTACACGCGCTATGACAAAATAATTACCTCAGATAGCCTGTACACTGGTAACGTTTCAAAGCTATCTACATTGTCATAAATTTACAAAGACTACGGCCCACAGCAACAGGAAGTGTTCAGCAAACGAGCATACCGGAGAGCCATGCTCCCGTTGATTTGCACGCCGTTTGGTACAGTTTCTGTAGATCGGTGATGTCTGTTAGCGCGTTCCGCCTCCGCGTAGCCCGAGGGCTGTTGCAGAAGGTCGCGTAGTCCGACACCGGGGCGGCTGCCACGCTGTTGTCGGTGCTGGAGGCACCCTCCCCCCGAAGGACTTCAAGCATTGCCGCGTCTAAACCCTCGAGCAGGTTCGGCGATGCGTTTTGGCGCCGCAGAACCGGTTTTCGGCTGGCTGTGCTCGTCCTTGCCTCGTCGGTCTGCTGTGTACTGGGCATGTCAGCCGTTGTTGGGCTCTTGATTTTGGGGCTGTTTTCAGACCGCACACCTTGGACGGAGACGCCAAGAGTCTCCAAGACGTGCCACAGTGCATGGCGGGTTTGTCTTAGCGAGGGTGAAGTCGGAGCGGTGTCTTGCGTGTGGCTGCTAGCCTCTCTCTTGTACTGTCGCCGTAGGCTTTTTACACTAGCTGTGTTCACCCCCTCAAAGATGTTTGCCAGCGCCTTGCGGCGTTTGAGAGCTGGCTTTGCGTTTCCTTCGAAGGGCAGCGACTCCTTGAACTCGTCTTGCGAGCGTCTTTCGTCGGCGTCGTGTGAGAACATTCGCCGCAGACCCTCGACGCTGGTCTCGTCGATTCCCTCGAAAATGTCGCCCAGTCCTGTTCGCCGCTTTAGCCCTGGGGCCGCGTTGTTGTTGTTGACTTCCCGGTGAGAATGGTGTGAGTTCAAGAGTTCGTTAGACGCACTGTCTTCTGTGCCTTCCTCCTCGTAGATTGTCTCTAGCGTTGTGTACAGACTGGAAACCCGCCTTCTTCGCTTTCTGGAGAGTTCGCGAGGAACGTCTTGGGGCTCGGTAGGTGAAGCGAGCGGTGTGTTCTCACCGGCGGTGGTCCCCCGACTGTCCTGCTGAAAGCGTTCCACTCGCTCCGCGTCGATGCCCAGGAAGATGTCCCCGAGCGCGTTGCGGCGCCGGAGAGGCTCGTGGACGGGAGGGAGGCCACCCTCCTGCCGAGGGGCCTCTGCTGTCTCGTCCGGTGACGCTTGGGTCTCCACTACGCCCCACATCAGCTCCAACACGCTGGTCTGGGAAAGGCTTTTCACAGCACACCCTGTCTGCATTTTTCTGTCAACGGTCGGTTTGTAAAACGTCTTGTCTTGCGATGTCGTATCTTATTCTCTACCCTCTTCTTCGAACTTCCCCTTTTATGATGTCCCATCCTCGCCTGCGATTGGTCAGCGTAGACGGAAACCCCCCAAGTCCTATGAATAGCACATGATGACGTCTTATGACTTCATCTTCATGAATATTCATGAGTTCCTGGTATAGCAAGAAACAACCTGCTGATGCTACACCGTGTCATATGGCGTGACGCAAGCAGTGGTTGGGCAACCATGTCCAAGCAGACGTTGGGAGGGAAATTTTGATGTCTTTTCTTCTGTCCCATTTTTTCAAAACATAAAGTCTTAAACTAAGGAGGCTATGTAAAGAAGGTATCACACTGCAACTGCGGCACATTGGCGGAACGCTGTGAAATTCATCGATACAATGCGGATTTCTTTTCACCCTTTGTGTCTTTCTCGCCTTACTTGTACGCTTTGCATGATATTCACATTATAAGGTCAAGATATATGTCAGAAATCCAAATACCACTCTCACATGTTTTATGCCTATTTTGCAACATTTAGAGCTTGTTTCTAGTGTTCCGTTTATGTTTTCAACAGTTCACCTTAACAAAATTTACCGCAAAACATCCCGAAGACACTGAGTCGAATCTTTACATCTGTTTGGAGATGTTCACGATGACGTACGTGTGCTCTGTCTCGTGTGTCCTTTGATGTTATTCGTGTCAGGCGCTATTCAAACGCTTCCCGTGAAAAACAAGTCGTGTGTAAGAGTCAGTCTCCAGTCACGAGCGAGGCGAGGTGACAGCTACGTAACACGGCTTGTTTTTGTCCCGGTTTGCGGTTAATTTCCGGGTGCCGGGGGTGTATCCTATAGGCCACAGCAAGTAAATTATTTGGATGGCATCCTCTACAGACTTCAAGAATAATGAGATAGCGCGAAAAAAAAAACAAGATGGGTAAAAAAGAATAAGATAATTTGCCATCATGGCAAATTTTCTAAGTAGACACCATAAACGATGAACCAAGAATTGAAGTGACAAAGCATGGCATCACAACCGACAAGCCATTCATTCATGTATTTAAGAAGTACACTGGCGTTGTAGAAATGACACTAGTGTGGTAGACTGGTATCACTGACCATTATTGGCAACTTCACCCATAGCTTCCATATTGGTGCCACTGTATCCAGTAAGTTTCACTTCCGCACCTAGCTACAGTCAAGGCTACCTCTCTAGTGTCGATGCTACATACACTTACTAGTATTTGGCTACAACACAGTCAATTTACCCATTTTAGTCTATTTGAACATCCATGAAGAAAAATTTTTTTTTTTCTAAAATCAGGCGAATATTAATGAGCGCGCGGATGTCATCTATAGAATTTACTTGCTGTGGCCATAGCCTACAGCGTCACACCGCTCAATACGTGGCCCTACTTTCTGACTGTGTAACACCAAGCTTCTAGGAAACCAGTGACTGTTCTGAATGGTGTCATCGCTTTAATTTCGTTATTCTCTACATGACTGAATGCACAGGCTAATATAATAGTGAGAATAATTTGTCAGGGGACTTCTGCCACAAAAGGGTTTGAATTAATGGCATCGTGTGGTGCAATCGGTAAGGTGTTTGGCCCTACTCTCGAAGCAGAGGTTAGGCTCCGGCTGTTTTTTAACGTTTTTTTTAGTCGTTTTTATGGGGATTTCTATTATGTATTGTATCTTGTACTGTCAAAACCTGGCTGGCGGACTTCAAGAAACAATACAAAATAGAAAGCCCGATAACAACGACTAAAAGAACGTAAAAAACAGTCGGAGCCTAACCTCTGCTTGGAGAGTAGTTAGGCTCAAACACCGGAGGTCCCGGGTTCAAAACCGCTGATGTACCCGGATGTTAACGTTGTGCCCTTGGGAAAGGTACTTTGCACGACTTTTCTCATTTAACTCAGGTGTAAATGAGTACCTAGCTTCGGTTAAAGTTAAGGCCGTTCTTCGGATAGGACGTTAAATGGAGGTCCTGTGCTAAAGTTCTTTAAATCAAGCACTAGTCGAGTAGGGGTTCTTCCCGGTGTGAGTGGTTCAAACCTTACAGTCTGATCTTCAGGTTGACGTATTGAAAAGATGATAGTCACCTGTTATGTCAATCCTTTCAAGAATGTGGTAAAACTAAATAAATAAAATAAAAAAAGAAATAGTTTGCCGCCCAGCGTCCCGAGAAGGGAGTGTTAACCTTAGCGTGGCAAATTATTCAATTTTTTGAACGAAAAAAAATCAAATTCCGAATTCTACGATCCTTATCCCCGTAGGAAGGCCCAGTGGGGGCTAGAGTGATAGTTATCACTTGTGCTAGAGATATGGTTGAATGTTCACCCTATTGTTGAAGTTTAAAAAACACTATACGAAGGGCGTGAAAACGAATGAAGACCTTTCCTATGTGTTTGCTCCAGTGATGAGCTACTATACGTGCAGGTTAAAACAAATGCGAGAACATATGAACAAGTTGGTATCGTAATCGAGCATATATTGATGCATTTGGCTTTTTCACGCTTCTTTACATTGGCGTTCAATGAAAAAGCATGTGGGATATGAATATTTTGATAAGAAATCTATAAGTGTTTAGGATTTGTAACAAGCGATGAGAGACGAAAATAATGCCTTTATCAATTTTAACTGTTCCTTTAACGACCGTAACCGACCTGAGTGTCTGTCCTAAAGAAGCCAGCATTTCCTAACCTCATTTCTTCATAAATGTTTCACATTTTGTATATAAAGAATATGTACACAGGGAAAGGTTCCCTCCTCTTAGCATCAAAGAACCGGTATCATGCGTGGTAAGCAAATCATTGACATCTTGCGTCAGTACCAAGGACAGTTCTCAGAAGTCGCGATGCGTGTCGCTACAGCTGACGATTGACGGGTGGGCGATGTGATGGCGTTATTAGGTAAGACAATACTGACCTAATTCTATGGATGACATCCTCTGGAGACCCCCAAACTAATACGCGTGGGAAAAAAAGAAAAATTCAGCCAAAAAATTACGCTAACCCACAAGACTATTGTAAACATCCAGTCCATTCTTTACCAGGCGTGGCTTGTCTTTCGTTCACCTCCAGTAAGACTGTAATAAGAGACAATCGTCACCATTTCAATAATGTTTTATTGCCATTCTTGTTAACAGACGAAACAAGAGTGCCGAGGCCCCATACTCTGATTATGTGCCCCCTTACAACGGAGGGCAGATCTTCTAGCTAGCTAGCTTGAAATTCTGATTGAACAGGGATGCTATTGGCGACATGTGGCCACAGGTTTTTTTAGGACAGGCGATGTCATCCATTAAATTAAATCAGTGTGGCTAAAGCGTAATAGAAATTATTCGCACGTTTTTAAGTGATGAAAGTAATTCCTAAAATGGAAGAAAAGACGTAAATGCAGAGGCGTTTTCAAGGTTTCTTCAAATTTATACAATTTCCCAAATTCATCGCGACTTGTCGTTAGAGACGGTTGAAGGTTGGGCGATGTTGTGACGTTATTAGAAAACGTAATAAAGATTATTCTAACGTTTTCATGTATTTTAAAGTGCTGAAAGCATTTTTTGAAATGGAAGATAAAACGCTTGCGCATAGTCGGTTTCATGTTTTCTTCAAATACAAGACGAATGCCTACAAGCCATTTTCTTGTCAACAGCGTACTGTAAATGCATCTAAGTTCGCGGGGATTAAATTTCGCGGTAGCGGGAAAATGGACTTTTCGCGGTGGTTTTAATTTCGCGGTAGCACCATGCACTGTAGTCTCTTACTGTTATGGAAAAATATTCGCGGTGGTTTTATATTCGCGGTGGTTTTAAATTCGCGGTGAAGCGGCCGCCGCGAGAACCGCGAACATTAATCCACCGTGAACATTTCTGCATTTACAGTACTGTTTTATCCGCTTTAATGTGTCGTGTGTCTTCCCCAATATTTGCCTTTTTTTATGCATGTCCCTACGCGTTCGTTGAAGCGTTGCTTCCTTCCGCATCTTTAAACGTCTCTTATGCGGGATTGCGTAGCGAGATCAGCAGCATGTTGGGCTCAGGCCAAAAGGGTCCGGGGTTCGAATCCTGCCATATCGCCGATCTTGTGCTCTTGGGAAAGTGTTGTTGATGAGACATCTTTGATGCCGTGCGTCTTCACGACCAAATCGCCTAATCTCCTGCCTTCAGTTTCCTTTCGGGCTGGGAGTGGTGGAAGTTCTTTTAAGCTATGCTCACGTTAGTCCGCAGCGAACCAATATATCTTTATTACCCCTGACGCCGAATCTCTGACGTAAACGACAGAAGAACACCCTCTGGGTGGTCTAGCCGCTTTGAAATTTGATATAACACTCGTGTCCGAGCCATTTGCAACAGGTGCTTTTGATAGTACCTACATTAACTGTTTCCACGAGTGTCGTAATATAACGTTAGTAATAAAATACAATCTTTATTTCTCAACTCTTTCTCAATGGGCCATCTGAATATGTGAGCATAAAGACTTTTCGATGATTTTTCAATGACGTAAGCGTGGTTATATGATTACATGTAGCAAATTATGTCTGGTCCTTCAGGCCCAGCTAAAGTCGAATATAACAGATTTATTCTTTTCGTTAAGAAGGCTACAATTTCGCAACGTTCGACTGTCTGTCTTTCTGTCTGTCTGCCAATCTGTCTGTCTGTCTTTCCGTCTTGACCATGATAACTCTGGATACACTGAATTACTTAATCTTCGTGTGTTAGAATTTAGATACAATCTATGTCGTCTTCCCAAATATTCGTCTCACTGACAATTTCCCAGTTATGTGTCACCCTCACATATCCGGCCATGACAGTGTAAGGTACGGAGGCGTGTTAACGCTGACTCCGTGCCGAGGCGCTTAATAAGCCCTTTATTGCGTCTGGCGAAGACTTGATTAAATCTGAACCGACTCATTCAGAGGTCTGTGGCGTCATCACGAAGTGATTAATTTCGTCAGTGTTGTGTCTTCTCAGTAAAGCCATGTTGTTCACTCGATTATACGGATGACATTCTGAGAACTGATGAGAGCGTGCGAAGAAAAACGTTTAGCAAAAAAGTTGCCGCCATCATGAAATCTAACTGAATGAATTGATGGATGAATGGGTGAACGAAGGAAAAAAACGAGAAAAGGAGTAAATGAGTAGATGAGTGGATGGATGGATGGATGAATGAATGAATGAACGAAGGAAGAAAACGAACTAGTTGCAATTGACAAGCTTAATCGCTGTATAAGATAAATCAATGAGTTTCACAAATTGCCCAAGAGTTTTGGATAAACAGAAAGCAATCGATATATTCATGGCCACGCTGCGAACAGCCGGCCTGTGTCATAACTCCATGTCCCCCGGGACCCTTCTTAGTCTTTCATATTACTTCGTTACCCCAGTAGGGCTGCTATGTATGTAGTGTTTGTGTGCGGACTCACGCGCCAAGGCAGATACCGGCTAGAACTGCCCATTGCAGACATACACATATATACAGCGCGCAAACTGACTCTCCGGACTTGAAAACGTTTCAAACGTGGCGTGTCATGATACTGTGAGCGCATACGTCTGGGCAAACAAGCGAGAACAAGATATGGACACACATAAAGACAAACACACATACATACACAAGCATATCGCGATATGGACCGAAAACAATACCTCCGTAAACTGCAACAATATAGGTCTATCAGGACTAACATGCACGACACAGAACTCCTGCATTTTCTGCGCTGCTGTTCTCTCTATAGCTATCTTGTCAGTGGGAGGAAGTTTTCTGAGTAATGACATGGGTTAACAGTGGACGATTCAGTACAGAGAGGCAATGGTGGAATTTTATAATGATGGGAATGCTACACATGCGAAAATAGATAGTTTTTTTTTTCCTTTTCGAGCACTTCCGAAGCTCAAACACAAACACACATACATACATACGCACACAAACATACATACATACACACACACACACAGACAGACGCACACACACAGACACACAGACACACACACAGGCTGACAGACACACAGACACACACACTCACGCCCACACTTACTCCCGCACACACACATTGAAAACACGCGGAAGTATAAGGAAAGGCCTCACCAAAAGAAAATACGCCTGCACGGTATGACAAGGAAGCTACATAGAATCGTGCGCTGAGGCGTGGGTCAGACTTCCGCCAGGTGTGTGGGTACAGGTGTCACTTTAAGTTAGATTACAGGTAGGTGCAGGTGTCACGTAAAGGTGCGGTGTTGTAAGGAGGGACCCTGTGGGGTGACAACGGAAATGACGTAGCACGTTTCCCCGAAGTCTTTCTTCTGGAAGATTACCGGAGATTCTTTGCCCCCGAGCTATCGGTTAGAGGGCAATCGTCGGTTCTTGAGAAATATGTGGCTGAATCTTTAAAAAAAGTGTTATATATCTACAATAAGAATTGTTTTCTCAAATGTTGAAAGGGCCGGAGAAGCTGGTGTGATCACCACGAGTTTGAGCTATTGCTTCATTAATAAAAACCCCGTTCACACATGGCCAATCATTTTCTATGAGATATAGGCGGTCAAATTAGCTTCATGTCGTGTCGGAAAATATGACTCATTCGGGCCTGCAGGTACATGTAGTAGTCATGGGGTTTTCCTTTCGCGCCATTGACGTATGCAACTTTAACCAATCAGAGTTATTAGTCGTGACACACGTTATACTGACTTGATTGTATGGATGGCATCCGCGCGTGCATCAATTTTCGTCTGACAAAAAAAGTTTGCGGCCATATTGTAAACCGTACAAAACAGCTACAAGATAAGGAAAAATATGTCATTGATTGCAAAAAAATATCGGAAAACGGATACTAACATCGTCAATTCCAAGAAAAAGTGGCAGAAATAAAGTAAAGAATCTAGTATTGGAATACATGTTCTGTGTACTTAGTCTTTGTCTAACCTTTATGACCACTTAGATTTCATGATGAAGGCAACTTTTGGGGTAATTTCTTTTATTCGCATGTCCGCATCAGTTTTGGGGTGTCCAGAATATGTCATCCATATGATCATATCTTTAGAAAATATGATAGGTATGATATAAAGGTCACAGTCGACATGTTGCTTCTATAGCTAGCAGCAAGGGGTTTTCCGTCCGCGCCATTGACGTAGTGGATCAACGGGTTCTATTGTGTCGTCACAAAGGCAGGCCCCCGCCCGCCTACCCCGGGCCAATCAAATTAAAGTTCGGCGATAACGTCATAGGGTTGGGTAACCGAGATGGACTTACGTTGAAATATTACACTACGTTGCCTCGACATACTAACAAGGCATAGTTTCGTGGCGTCGAGTTTGGCGTAACTGGTAGAGCGTTCGGTTCGGAATCTAGAGGTCCCGAGTTCAATATCCGCAGTGCCCCCGACGTTGTGCTCTTGGGCACTTTACACGACCTTCTTCACTTCACCCAGGTGTTAAAATGGGTACCTGGCTTCGGTCGGGGAGGTAAAAGAAAAGACTACTTTTACCTTCTGTCTGTACTGTGTATATGGCACTGTTAATAGAAGTTTCTAACTTGAGTGCAGTGCCACATTGTCCTCGTCTGTCCAAAGCAAATAGATAAACAATTTTACATCAAAAGTACGGAGATTTTTTGCCTTGCCGCGCAAGCGGCATGGCCTTGTGGCCACTATTTTCTTGGTTGGTTCAATGGTTCCATGGTTCCATGGTTCAAGCAATGTTAACCCATCCCTTCCAAAGGCCCTTCCAAAGGCCCTTCCCAGTTCTCTTTCTCGAGGACAAACTTACGGCTTAGGCGACTAACAGTACATCCCCGTCAATCTTTATACCTCCCTTTTACGCATTTGATAACAGTTGTGGTCGGCACTGAAAGCCTCTTAACATCTGGTTACATCGAATGAATGAAGCGTTCGTATGGTGATATTTCAAATCCATTGAAGTAAATATATAATCAAGTGAATTATCTCGCATAATAATTTGCATTACCTATTCATAAAGATGAAATAAATGCCTAATTAGACCAATGCATTGCATGTGAATATATAAGTAGGCAATGACGTCATCGAAACGTCTCAAGAACGTTTGACTAGGTATTTCAACGCTACCACGAAAACCCTCTGCCGTACGCTGTTTTCCCCGACGATCGCCCCGATTTGGCCGGGCGGCGGCGCCGCGCGATCCAAACGCGCCAAATTTTGGACCGCGTGCCCCTCAGAAACGGAGGATATGTGACTGAAGCGGCACAAATAGAACCCTTTTTGACGCTATGGATGAAGAATTTCAAGGTAAAATACTTGATACAATTTGTAGTGTTTGGGGGAGGGGGGCATGTTGAAGAAAATGTGCTTTTGAACAATTTTTTCTCAAGTCAATCCCAGCAATATAATTTCTATGCAGTGTTTCTTTATCCATGTTTTAGTCATGAAACTTACATGTATGTAAAATGTTTCTTAGTAATTTTTTTCTTATTAGTTTATTGCTTTCTTTAGCATATTTTACATATGGATCATTGATTGGCCTGTTGTGTACTACTAGTATTTCTTTTCACTTGTTGAACTTGAGGCACCATGGTAACTTGAGGTACCTACAGGGTATGCCCAATTTTTAAGAAAATCTCAATTGTATTTTCAATGTCATCGTTACTGTTGGTGTGAATCATCCCTTGCCTCGTTCCAAGACTAAAATACCATTTTGTATTTTTTTCACTTGTTGAACTTGAGGCACCGTGCCCCCTGATATGGGTCAGCCGGGTAACCTATGCCCAAATTTTTCAAAACACTAATGGCATTTTTGTTAACGTGAAAAATTTGTGCAACCAGATTGTGTATTCTTTGTCAGATTGTGCCAAGGGTTTTTCTGGTGTAGCAGAAATCATAAATATGTACTTACCTGCAATATTATACTCTTGTCTCTACTATCAGCCAGGTTCCTACCGACCGGGCGAGGTTGTCGCAGTTGGTACTGAGATTCAGTCGCAGAAGATGGCTCAGAAACAGTGACACTTACCTCCTTCCATCTTGTTGCAGGTATTTATCTACTTAATCAATGATAATAAGTTAATCTATTCCTTACCCCAACTTGCCTTTCTTTCTTTATTGAATTCTTCATTTCATTATTGGATCATTCTGAATCTTTCGTCACAAGAAAGAAAGAAGTCATAAGAAAGATGATGATGTAGATGAACATCAGACGTGTTACTGGAGTAGGTCGTCATCCCCTCAGATGGAAGAACATTATCACCATGATGGTAGACATGTTAATCATGAAACTCAAATAATTTTGTTTTTCAGGTGGAGTGTAGATTGCACCAAGTACCAGATGTAGCTGATATAAGACTGGAGAGCGGAGCGGAGATATTGAATGGTAGAGGTGAAACATAATGTTGACAAGTTGTGCAGCCAGTGCTATTAGCATTAAGTTTGTTAAAGAATACTGTTGCTACCAGTAACCACAGAAAATGACGAGTAAGCCTGTTGTTTTTGTAAAAAGTAGTTTACATTGCATTATACTATTTATAGTATTGATTAAATAAGGAGAAGTTCATGTACCTGCAAGTACATCAAAGAAATCTGTGTCGATTGTATGTATCCTGAAGACTGAGCCTTTGACCTTGAAAAATGTTGAAATTGTCCTAATAAATTTAGTGTTTACACAATGTCTACCTATTGATATTTTATCTCTTATTAGTACAAACATCTGTCTTCTATATTTTATTACAAATGTATCGAAGTGTAAAGTTGTACTGTTGATACAGTGTAACATCATGGCTCAGCATGAAAATAATGCGACATATTCACACACTTACCTTTCACCTTGACCAAGTTGACCTTGTTATAAGGCAATTAATATTGCTGATATTCTATAGATGTGACATTGTTGGTAATATAAGATACCATAATGTTGTGTACATTGCAAAAGTATATGAAGTATGATATTTAATCTTCTACAATGCGACTCAACTGGTGCAAAAAACACCATTGACTGTAACCCAAAATGTGAACTTTTAAACCCAAATTTACTTATTTCTTAAAGAATAAGGTAAGATGACAATTATTGTGTGAAAGGACACCAGTGGGTGCTGCATACATCGACCCTGTGTAAAAGCATAATAAAATGCCATGAATGTTCAGAACTCTGTGGAGTGATTCTATGTAGTACATATTACGGGGAAATAAGATAAAACAAGCTTTGCAGCCTTTACTTACCTTTTCATCACCCCTCAAAAAAGGTATTTTTTTTATTTTCATCGTTTATCGCGCAGCCGGCCATATCTGAGGGTAGGTTTTGGCAACTTTGTGGAGCCATATCTCAGCAACCCTTCAAGCCATTCGCTTCATCTAAAAAGCATTTTACTCCTCTTGGTTAGCTCTTTCAGAAACAGTAAAAACAGTCATTGTATTGTGTTTTTGCCAAGGCACAGCATTTTGCCCTGCCGGGCTTGAAGTGCTGACCTACTTTTTCCTGACGATATCCCTAACACGCGGCAAGGCACAACTTTTTTTAAAAGATTTCTTGTTTGGCCAGTTTTGTTACTATTGGTGGCGTCGAATGACCTAGTGTTTTTTTATCCAGTTGTAGAGATTAAATATCTTTAAGCGAATATCATTAAATTTATGGAATCCCATTATATTGGGACCTCTACCTTTCCGTCCCCAGGTCGGATCTGCGCCACCAACATTGACGACTGTCTCAGCTTTCCGTGCCACAACGGCGGCAGCTGCCGGGACCTGGTCGCGGGCTTCAACTGCTCATGCGCAGACGGGTACGCCGGAGACACCTGCAACGTCACCGTGGACTACTGCAGCAGCGCCCCCTGTCGGAACGGTGGTGTGTGTACAGGCTATGTTGGCGGGTACTTCTGCAACTGCGCACCAGGTAATAACCTAGTCTCCAAGCAGACCCTACGGTGCCTAAAGAGATAGTATCAAAGCTGGCAAAGGAGTATAGCCGGCCAAAGAGAGACAGCCGGCCAAAGGGAGTCAAACGGGCACCGGAGGCCGCTATACTAAGTCCCTTGCCAGCTTTGATACTATTTCTAAGGCACCGTAGGGTCTGCTTGGAGACTATTAGGAACCGGCGTGAAAGCAAAATCCGTCAGCAAATAAAGGACAGTTTGAATATCTCCAAGAACCTAAAACCAAGAAAATTCAGTTAAAGATGAATTCAAAAGATATTGTGTATTTTTATGTCAACGAAGGTTAGACAGATAATAAGATACGCCAAATAGCAATAACTCAAGCGACTGGATATGATTTTGGAAACGGTCAGACATTTCAGATAACATCCATTATCTTTCGTGAGTGACACAGAAGAGATATGGTTGTAGAGCATTTTTTATACAGTATTCTAACTATCCAAAACATTAATTGTTATTATGTAAACTTGCTCGACTAAAACCAGATCCCTTCATTGTCACTGACGAAAGATAACGGATTTTATCTGAAACGTCATGACCGTTTCCAAAATCATATTCAGTCGGTTGAGTAACTGCCTTTTGGCACTTAGCGGAAGGATAAAGTTAAGTGAAGTATATATGTAAAATTAACGGCACTTGGTATTTGATTCGAATTTTACTAAAGCAATTTGATTTTTTTCTATCCATCTTTGTTTGTTTGTTTGTTTGTCCATAGGTTACCAAGGCGACCAGTGCGAAACAAACACAGACGACTGTTCCCCCTCCCCGTGCGTGAACGGCGGCACATGCGCAGACGGTGTTGACAACTTCACCTGCAGCTGCCCTCCCGGCTTCTCCGGCCGCACATGCGCAGAGAACGACCTCTCCTGCGTGCATCACGTGTGTCAAAATGGCGGCACGTGTGTGGATAGTCCGGACAGAGGTTACTGTGTATGCAGGTCTGGATTTGTTTGTTTATTTACTTATTTATTTATCAAGATTTACAGAATGAGATCTAAGAGGTTTGGGCAACAGGATTATACATCATTTACAAGCCCGCACCTCCAGCGTAAAGTTAAAACAAAGCTACGAACTATAAGAAATAAGCAAATAAAAGGTGGATAACGACTACGCGTTCAGGGGATTAAGAAGCATATTCAGGATTCTTAACCTTACTAAGCCCAATTTAGAGGCTGTATCTGATAGTTATTTATCCATAACAATATCCTTTTCGATAGCCGATGTTTCAATGGCCGTCTGTCATCTTCTTCACGGCAATAATGACTGGCTCTACTTGGCACTGTAGCTAACAATACCTATGGGGTGACAGCGTTTTACGTTAGAAACCTCATCATCTCATCGTTGCTTAACAGTGCTATGTATGCGACAGTATCCTCCACCAGGCCGTCATACAGAGGTACGGGGATAGTTGGCAAAAAATCGGAAAACGCGGAGGTTGATTTTTATCCTCCTTGGTCTACGCCGATGTTGCCTTGTACGGTCGACCAACTCCTCCAGGTAGTAAAGCTCTAGCCTCTA
>NC_049991.1:19854431-19856628 GCF_000003815.2 Branchiostoma floridae | reverse complement strand
GCTAGGGGAGTCAGCCGCCTGATTAGGAACGTTCTACACACCACTGAAAAATGGGCCTTCTCGGCCGGCTGACTCCCCTAGCGTACGGTGACTCTATTTGTCCAATTTCGACAATTAGACCATCAAACCACGAAGCCTGGTAGAGGCTAGTAAAGCTCCCCTGGCAAATTATTCTCCCTACAATAGCTAGAGTAGTCAATCTAGTAGAGACTAGTATATCTGACTAGAGGTTAGAAACTTTTCATGGAGGCTTCATCCACTGTTTCTCCAGACCAGGGTTTGCGGGTCCCCACTGCGAGGAGGATGTAGACGAGTGCGCGAGCGGACCCTGTCTGAACAACGCCACCTGCCGGGACCATGAGAACTCCTTCTCCTGCACCTGTCCTGTGGTAAGAGATTGTCTGTCTGTTTGTTTGTTTGTTTGTTTGTTTGTATGTTCGTTTGTTTGTTTGTTTGTTTGTTTGGGCCGACTACTCTCTCTTCGCAGCCAGGGGCTGAATTGCGAGGAGCTAATAAAAGGCGGGGCTAAGTCGCAAGGGTCTGAAATGGCAGCCTGTATACAGCGCCTAATGACCTCAATACGAAAGTAATTGCCCCAGTTGCGGCGAACGACTGCGATGTTTTCCGATGATCGTCGGATTTACATTTTCACTTTTTCCCCACCACAGGGTTTCGCAGGTGAGCTGTGTGGAGAGGACGTGGACGAGTGCGAGTCGACCCCGTGCCAGAACGGCGGGACGTGTACGGACCTCCCGGCGGGCTTCCAGTGCGACTGCCCCGCCGGCTTCGGGGGCGACACCTGCTGGATGCGCCCCGACCCGTGCGAGAGCGACCCCTGTCAGCACGCTGGGTACTGCAGCAGCCTGGTGGATAGTTACCAGTGTACTTGTCAAACAGGTGGGCCCAGCTGTAAATGCTTTAAAGTTCGTGGGGATTTGATTTCCCGGTAGCGGCAAGAAGGACTTTTCGCGATGGGTTTATGTTCGCATTAGCACCATGCACTATAGTCTCTTATAATACGCCAAAAAGTAGTTACTCAAGCAACTGGATATGGTTTTGGAAACCGTCAAAGTCTCTTATAAGTTTTACTGCCATGGAAATTTGAAGGTTTTCTCTCTATAACGGATATATTAGCCTCCATAGCAGGCTTTTTCGGCTCACAATACACTTTTGCTGGCCTTTCCGGGACGGCCGGCAATCAGCGACCCAGTACAAAAAGAAATGGCCAGCAAAAGTGTATCATAGATAGAAAAGGCCCCAGAGAGCCTGCTATGGGGGCTAATACTTATTGTATTAGAAAAATATTCGCCCTTATTATTTGATTTGTCATCCTACGACACAAGAATAGAAATAGTTGATACCTGGACCACTATAAGAAGGTTTTTCTTCTTTATCTCCCTGTTCCAGGTTATACCGGTACGAACTGTGAGACCGATATAGACGAGTGCGCAGGCGTGAACTGTCTCCATGGCGGCACGTGTCGGGACGGGCTCGGCTGGTTCCAGTGCGCCTGCGCAGACGGGTTCACCGGTTCGCTGTGCAACCAAGGTGATTTTTTTGGTTTTGCTTTATCTTGTTCTATTTCTTTTCATTTCTGACGGAGGTAAATGTCAACCGTTTCACTTTTATCTTAATTTTTTTTTCATTTTGTTTTTTGTCGTAACTTTTTAAAAACGTAACTTTCGTGCCCGATAGTCATAGCCAAATCTCTTGTATGAACTCATCGCTATACTCTATCAATAGCGGTGGATAACTGTGACGTCATCGTTCGTGACGAGGTCACCAACACGACCCAGCTCGTTCCCAGGGCAGACTGCGGCGCGCACGGAACCTGCAGCAGTTTAGATAACGGCTTCGTCTGTCTGTGTGAGGAGGGCTTCACCGGGGACAGGTGTGACGAAGGCAAGACACGATAATACTTTCATAAATGTTTTCCGTCCTCTGGATTTTGAATGGAAATCTTGTCGAAGGCGCGACGATCCTTGGGGGGGTCCGGCGGTATGCTCCCTAGGAAATGTTAAAGTCTAGACCCTCTGAAATGCTATTTCCTTTATTTTGAGCAGCAAATTTTACTGGTAGACTCAGCTTGACTCATTTAAGATCTTTACATGCCGATTTTTGTCCATCACAGGGGACGGAATGGGTAAAATTTTTGTCCGTCCCCAGCAGCAAAGTTCCGTCAAATGACGGAAGGAAG
>NC_049991.1:19765763-19853374 GCF_000003815.2 Branchiostoma floridae | reverse complement strand
ACAGCTCCATCTGGGAGGCGGACTGTAACACCTGTACCTGCTCAGACGGACAGGTGTGGTGCGCAAAGGTAAGGGTATCTGGGAGGCGGACTGTAACACCTGTACCTGCTCAGACGGACAGGTGTGGTGCGCAAAGGTAAGGGTATCTGGGAGTCGGACTGTAACACCTGTACCTGCTCAGACGGACAGGTGTGGTGCGCAAAGGTAAGGGTATCTGGGAGTCGGACTGTAACACATGTACCTGTTCAGACGGACAGGTGTGGTGTGCCAAGGTAGGGCTATAGCTAGTTCACCTTTATCTGTGCGGTAATCCGAAACAGGGTATTTATGGGTATCAAGCCAACGGTTTTAAATTGCAATATATTGCAGTTCGAAACCATCGTCCGTCGACTTGATATCCCTAAATACATGTACCCTGTTTCGTACAATAATAAAACGGATATAGGTTACCCCTCGGATAAAAATGATCTGGCGTTAGGGCAGTTGATTAGTTTCTTTACTTTTTTAAAATATGAAAAAAAAATATTGAAGATGGTAGCAAGAGTACATTAACACCCCACTTGATGTGTATGATTCACACCTACCTTAATCAACCCCCTTTTGCAGATGTGGTGCGGTCCACCCGAGTGTCCCTATGACGGAACAGCCGGTTGCCCTGACAACGGGGAGTGCCTGTCCGGTTGCCAGGGCGACAAAGAGTGCGCTCTGTCGCCCTGCCTGTCGGAACCCTGCGACAAGAGCGTCGGGCACTGCTCTACCCCTGTCAGCAGCGCCACCTGTCTGCCCAACGGAGAACTGTACAGCGCCGATTGTACGAGGCTGGGATTCTACTTGGAAACTGACAACATAAACGATGTAGGAGTTATTTTTGTTGCATGTTGGTAAAATTGACTGGCTACAAATAAAAACACCAAAAGTTGACGAAGTTATGAAAAAGTATCAAAGAAACCGTAGTTTTCGTTTTTATGTAGACATTCTTGTGGAATTGCATCGAACAGCCTAGCTGTCACAGTTAACGTTAAGCAATGTTTATCTACTTCCAAATTGTACATATACTTCCAATTATATCTACTGTGTATTTTGTAATTCTTGATTAGATAGATTCCAATTCCAAATTCCACAATTTACAGTCTTAGTGATAAAAAACAACTTTGTTTTATCTTAAAGGGCTGGACGTCATAATTCTTGGTTTAGAGTTCTGGTTCTATTTATTGATAACACTGGTTTATCAATCGATACATTTTTGTCGTCTTGTGCAGGGTATGACGTTGGAGCATTTCTGTGACGTAGTCCGGTCCCTGACCTTGTTTGACCCTTTCGTGGTGCACCATGGGATGTGGATCCGCTGTGAGCTGACGGGGTGGGACGGACCGGACGCCTACATCACACTCTCATTGGTACATGGGGAATCTTTGTAGCCGTATAGGAAAATGTTATATTTTCGGTTACCCGATCAACCGAGCAAGACTTACCAACCCCGGCCATAAACTTTTTGATCGGACATTTTAGTGATGAAAAAATATAGCATGGTTTTCTAACATGTTCTCCTCATTTCTGTTGTAACGTTAATAGAAAATTGAGGATTGAGGAAGCTCTTTGTACGCACTCAACTGAGCGGAGTCGGCGCTTAAATTTGACCTAGGAAAAAGTGATTACCGAAATAAAGTATTACACCTAAAGCTAAAATTACCATCCAGTAGTATAGACAAAGGGAAGAAACCACCAGCCACAAATCAGCCCCACAAACCTGCACCTAGAAAATGACCCCCTTCCCTAGTGCCTATAGAGTCCTCAACATAATGAGGTTTGGCGCTTGAACGAAGAAGAAGAAGGAAACAACGCTGGAATAAATTGAGACTTACCCTCAAAGTTTCGGCTGAAATCCAACATTACTGAATGATGGGGTTCAGCCGAAAATGTGGCGGTAATTCCCAACATTTATTCCATTGTCGTTTACTAAGACTAGTATGAAACTATGAATTGACATACTAAAACCTTCTATGTATCGAATGAAAACGTACAAAAACAATTGAAATTACAAATATGCATAGAGAATCAGATTGACCTCCACACGCCTTGCCGTTGCCTAGGAAACGGATAAGGAGACAGAGCAGAGTCTGACGGCGGTAGTCGCTGGTGGGGATCTCTTGGATCACATCAAGGCCGAGATGGCGAACCCGAACTCCACCAGCGTTTTTCACCACGTCAGACTGCCTACCCTTAGTCCTGAGAAGGTCGTGGGACCTGCAAATAAAGGTCAGTACGTCTGTAGATTCTTTTTCGATATATGATACGTAGCAGCCTTGTTGGTAGAATCAGAAGATCCAAGATGGCGAGCCCGAACTCCACTAGCGTTTTTCACCACGTTTGACTGCCTACCCTTAGTCCTGAGAAGGTCGTGGGGCCTGCAAATAAAGGTCAGTGCATCTGCATGTTCTTTTTACGATATATGATATGTTGCAGCCATGTTGATGGAATCAAAATATCCAATATGGTGAACCCAAACTCTAACGGCTTGTCTCATCACATCAGGCTGCCTACCCTCAGTCCCGATAAGATCATGGGGTCTGCAAGTAAATGTCAGTACGTCTGCATGTTACTTTTTACGATATATGATACATAGCGGCCATGTTGCAATCGGTACGTTTACGCGTTCTTTTGACGATATATGATACGAAGCAGCCATGTTGATAAAGTCAGTAGATCCAATATGGTGAACTCCAATGTCTTCTAACTTCTAACAAGGTTTATTCTATCGCAGATGACAACACAGTGACCATCATCGTGGCCGTCCTCTGTTCCCTGGGTTTCCTGGTTCTGCTGGTGGCTGGCGCGTTCTGTGTGAGGAGGATGCGGCAGGGACCACAGAGGCTCCGGGAAACACCGTAAGGCCACACCATTATCATCACCCAATGTCTTTGAAGAGTCCTGTTGCTGCATTCAGTCTTTCTTCATCTTTTTCCACTGTCCAGTCAATTCCTTCCCATGCTTGGCTTGTCTGATGTTCGCCTCTAGTAAGACTGTAACAATCGTCGCCATCTCAATGATGTTTTCATTGCCATTATTGTTCAAGGATGAGAATAAGTGCACGGTGGCCCCATGCCCTGACCATGTTTCACCTTACCCGGCCCTGTGGACAATTTTCAAGCTTTCGAAACCAGTGTTCACCATAAAAAGAAAATGCCACCTTTCATCAACTTAGCTCATTGTGACATTGCCTAGAAGTGGTCAAATGACCTTGCGCTGAACAAAACCCTTTAAGAAAACGTTTAATCCGTCCGATTTTTCGACTTTTCCAGGAATGTGCGCGACCACGTGACGTTCTCCGTGCCCGACAATGACGTCAAGTTCGAGAACCCGCTGTACGGAGAGGTGTTCGAGAAAACAGCGCCCCCTGTCGAGACGAAGGGGCGCGACAACCCGGCCTTAGAATTGGAGCTGAACGGAGCTGATTGCTAACCTTTGACCCCGATGTTGGATTTTTGTATACTGTCATACTTTGTAATTATAATTTTTATCAAAAAGATTTGGATTTCCACAAGATAAGATATCTAATCAACAATGTCGAAGTGAGTTGAAAAAACTGAGAAAAAGTCAAAGTAAGTTGTAATCACTGTACAATCTGTGAAATTCATTTGTCACATTTTCTGATAAATAGATCAAAATTAATAACATTCTTTTTAAAGAGAAATCGAATATTCACTTTGCAAAACCTTATGAAAACCGATGAAGAGATACATACAGCAAGCTAGTTATTCTATACATATTTCGCACTACAAGATTCAGTAACGGTATAAATGTTGGATTAAGATTTCTATTGCAGAGATTCATGTAAAGCACGAAACAATTTAGCCTTTTGATTGCTATACCCTTCTTTTATCAATAAACCATTTGATTGATTGATTAATTGATTGATGGGTTGATCGATCTATTGATTATTGTAAAAAAAAAGATAAGGTCACCAAATAAAAAAACAGAAACTGTATGATTGTTTCTCGGTGTTTACCGACTACCTGTAAGTAGAGAAATCCCACAAAATTCTGCAGTTCACATAGCCGCCGGTAAAGGCGCTGCATGTCTTCGTGTATTCGAGAGAAGTAAAACAGTCTACTTCAAATAATATGATAGTTAGTTGGTAATCTGGCAACAAGGTGAAGAAGTGTTTTTAAAAGATGTTTGCGAAAAGTGCCTTTGGCTTATTTTTTTATCACACTTTGAATATTAAGTGAAAGTATGTGTTGGTATAAGTATGTGTGTGTGGGTATGTATGTGCGGTGTGTGTGTGTGTATGTGTACACGTATGTATGTATGTGTGTGTGTGTGTGTGTGTTTGTCTTTCTGTGTGTGCGTGTGTGTGTGTGTGTGTGTGTGTGAGTGAGTGTGTGTACGTGTGTTTGTGTACGTGTGTGCTACAAGATATACCAATTTTCCAAAACCGGGAGCTTGCCAACTCTCACAATAAAAATCTCCCGGAAAAACACGCCCAAGCTACATAGGTGGTCCCTCCCACTGAAGCCTTCCGGACACGAGCCTCTCGCTGAGAAGTTCGTGGGCTGCGTCTCCCGCCCCCCTCCCCCACGTATCGCTTCCAACCCAGTTGCGTGCTCGGTGATCTCGCAGGTTACTCAAGTCACCGATCAAAGACGTCGTCGGGCTAAAATTAGCGCGGCCGTTGCTAAATTTAGACCTCGAGGAGACTTAATTACCGTGGAAGAAGTCCAAGTTCAAGATGGCCACACGATTCTGGAATGCCGCCTAAACAGAAGCAGATTGTGAACACCCAAACACCTGCACAGCCATGCCAAGTGTTCTGGGAGTTGAGATGTTCTTGGGGAAAAACATTACTTCTGACAAGGACTTTGTATCCTTGCCAATGCTTCGGTGGGAGTGACACGTAGAGAAATACAAACGAATCAAGGTCCAGTGTATCATATGTGGAGAAGGACAACCTCAAGCCAACCGTTCACACTTACGCCACATCTTCAGAAAAGACACTAGAGCCGCATGTTCCCCGTTTAGGAACTTTATTCGAACCGACACGAAACATTCCAGTCCACAACACTGAGGAAGCCGTTCACGGCGAAACATGTTTGTTGTGTGTCGCTCTTGTTCTTTGCCTATACCGGCAACCCCGCAAACGTGTACATACATCATGACATGTGACAATCCCTGCATGACAGATATAGGAAAATATATCAAAGAAGGTTTAGACATTAGAAATTCCTCCAATGATTGTAAAAGCCTCCAATAACTGTAAGAAACTTATCCCACACTACAACTTCTGTATTAGTTAGATAGAACTGTAGTTATGTAGATGCCTTACTTTGTTCCCCGTACAACTGTTGTGCAATAAACTATATATATATAATCAATTTATTTCCAGTCGGTTCACCAAATTTTTTCAGGTCCGGTTTTTCTGGACCGGTCCAATGAGAAAAAACGATTTGTAACGAAACACTGTATCGGTACCCAGCAGCACGTCACCGGAACGTACTGCGCCTGCGCGAAAAGTATAGACATGCTAAACCTAGCACGTCACCGGAACGTACTGCGCCTGCGCGAACCCTGATGTTTTGGGGCTTGGTTTGGTCAACGTTGCATTGAAATCCCGCTTGTTGCACAGTATATGTTAGATACATGGTTTCATGTAAAACGTACACGGGATTTTACCCTTATATACGCACGTACTTTCTTAAATGCGGCCCTTTAGTAAACCGGGGGTTTAGCAAGGTTTAGCATGTCTATACTTTTCGCGCAGGCGCAGTGCGTTCCGGTGACGTGCTGCTAAACCTTGCTAAACCCCCGGTTTTGTCTCTAACATATACTGTGCAACAAGCGGGATTTCAATGCAACGTTGACCAAACCAAGCCCCAAACCACCAGGGTTCGCGCAGGCGCAGTACGTTCCGGTGACGTGCTGTACCCAGCCCTACTGGCCAGCGTAGTCAGTCTGGTGGAGTTTAGTCCAGAAGCGGGTCAAAGTCTCCGCGGCAGGGTCAGGGTGACCTGCAACTCTGAGTGAAACCAGCCGGCTCCAGTAACCGCCGGCCGGCCATTTCCAAGTAAAACTCGCGATCAGATACGCAAGGCTAATCTCCAAGCAGATCCTACGGTAGCATAAGATAGTATCAAAAGCTGGCAGTGTGTGTGGCTACCAGCGTTTTGAATTTGATACTATTTTATGCTACACTGACACACTGACTTGATAACACGGATGGCACTCGCGCGTTTCGTCCGTTTCCAAAAAAAAAAAATCTGTAACCATACTGTATAAATCATTCTAAGCAGCTGCACATTGGGCAACTTGGTTTTCTATTGTTCATTTAGATCTCTATTAGTGATACATAAGTACTCTTCCTGGAGTATATATTAGAATAAAAGAAAATGTGTAAAAAGACTCGTTTCCTTTCTATACAATTCGTTGAGCGATCTGTCAAAATTTAGGTCGCAGGGAGAGAGAGAGAGCGGCGAGAGCGCCGTCCCAGTGGAAAGAGGGTCTAACCATTTGTTACTAAGTTTCGCTTTTTTTTTATCCTATCCTGTTCTGTACGTTGAGCAATCGTACACCATGTATATTCAAAAGTTATTTTTATTGTACCTGTTATCGATTGATTGATTGATTGATTGATTGAAGTATCCTGTCCTAGTCAATTCCACTTGTATTGTCTCTGTTTTGTCAGCAGGGCTATCCTTCGTGATAGACACAGACTAGTTGCGCAGCTAAGGCAGTGCGTGCTGAGCAGCCAAACCAATAATACATAAGTCGCCCTGATGATGAAATAAAAGCTACAAGCCTCTGATGGCAGCCCTAAGGTTGAATTGGCGGGCTAGTTTACAATTACAAAAGGAAGCAGCTCTGTCAAATGTTAGTTCGCAGCGCTGTCGCTGGGGGTAAGAAAATAAGGAAGTCTAAGGAAGAACTATTGAAGTAAGTGTGGTAACGTTGAAGAGATTCATTAGTCACTTATGTACACAGTTAGTAGAATTTTCATCAAGCAGTTTTTGAAAGGTAAACACGCGTACCTAAAAAAAATGGACTGATAGCCATCGAAAATTTGAAGGTACGTGTGTTTTCCGGTAAGTTTTGGAGCCACTCTCGGTTATGTCACGCGGCACGCTAGGCTGGTGACCGTTCCGGTATTTCGGAACTCGCCCGTGCAGTGACTTTGACTATAATCATTCCCAGACGCCAGCTTCTGTTGTTATATATCTCTTTCTGCGTTGGTCATCTGGTATTACCGCAGTCCAATTGATCCAACCAGCTTCTATTTCCTTTTAGTTTAGTCTTTATTGTTTTTATTGATCAACAGAGTTTAGTACAGGGCAGAGAGGTGATACACTCTAGCAGCATGCTAATATTAACACCACCTCTCAAAAAAAGATTACACTGACAAAGACAAATAAAATAACAATAACAAACAATTCACAGAAAGTTAGCAAATGGTTTGGGTAGTCCAAGATACCATGTGACGGCCGCGTGGCGCGTTGGTACACCCGATCCCTCGATCTCGGAAGTTAAGCAACGCGCGGTCCGGATAATGCTTGGATGGGGGACCAACCAAAGACGTCCGGATTGCTGTAGCCTCATGAAGCTTTCCACGAAATCGTCTTCCGGGAGGGACGTAAAACGGGGGTCCCGTGCTCGAGGAGGTGCCTTGACCACGTTAAACAGCCTCATTACTCATACTTGGGGTACCTACTGGCTGGCAAAATACACCAGATGATTATTATTATTATTATTGATTGAAGGGTGGTTTTTTGTATGTGGTTACAAAGGGTTTAGTATGTACGATAAGACCTGCGCAAAACTAGTGGAAGTTTGTAGTTGTGTGCATTCCTTTCAATGTTTCGTCACAGAATCTGCGTGCTGTTGATATTGTGTGTGTCATATTTTTATCTTCAACAGTAAAATACTGAATACAACTGGGTACGTTTGAAACTGTATAGAGTCATTGATGGGAGCATATTTCATCCACAAGGCAGCCGGATTACTGCTGAAGTAAAATTTTCAAAACGAATGGACACAGACTTCGAACCCTGAGCCTTCGCTCTACTATACGTTTTGCACTATGTATATGTAATGGTAAATGTCGATAGATCTATTAGGACTTGATGTAATCTGTAACCCTCTTATATTTTATCTGACCCTTACCTCCCTCATGACCTCAGTGAAAAGCGGTCTACTGGCCGATTTTAGCTTTTATGAATAGATGAAGGAACAAAGACGAAGAATCGTCACAGCAAGTCCTAGAAATCGTCAAGCACTTGGACACTTTGGAAACAATTCTGACCACATCAACACGATTACCTGGCACTTTGTGGGCATTTCTCTTTCGGTAAATTACATTTTCTGGCCTTCAACACATCATAGTTGTCTCGTGCATTCAGATCCCATATACTTGTAAGACGAATTGTTTCGGTAAATAGACAAGTAAGAATGTTAGAAAAACTATCTCGACAGAAAGATATAAAGTCGTCTGCAACAACAGTCACTGCATTTGTGCGCTTAGAGCATGTACACGTTCGTGGTTACGTAGTCGTTTTCTTAAAGTTTGTAGTCTTGCCGCAGAATGGATTTCATTCATAAAATTTAGTTTTCTTCTTCTTCGTTATAACGCTAGTTCACCTTTAACCGCAGGGTAACCTATATCCGTTTCGTTCAGAAATGGGTATTTAGGTATATGAAGTCGACGGACGGCAGTTTCAAACTACAATATTTTGAACATATTACAACTTGAAACCACTGCCATCCAGTTGATATCCCTTAATACCATGTTGGCAAACACAGCGAATATAGGTTACCCTGCTGATAGAGGTGAACTAGCGTTAACGTGCTTAACCTCATAAGGCTGAGGGCTCCAAGCACGGTACGTAAGTTTTGATCCGCTCACACCGGGAATATCTCCTACTAGGGCTGGGTACCGGTACAGAAAATTCAGGTCCAGGTCCGGTTCAGGTCCAAAGGATCAGGTCCAGGTCCAGACCTGAACCTGGACCTGGTTCAGTATGACTCATACCAATAGTCCATTTCACTACAAAGAAATCTGTTTGGTGGAGTATTAGACTTGCACTGGTGTTTTGAAATCCTACAACGCTAACTGCACCTGTACGATTGGCTGTAAAGCTTGGTAGAAATTGATATAAACTCTACTCTACTTCACTTTTGTTATTTTCTTCCAACTGCAGGCGCCAAAATGTGTGAATACCTCATAAAACAATCTGTTAATTTACTAATCGGTCCAACATCCGGTCCACCTAATTTTTTCAGGTCCGTTTTTTCTGGACCGGTCCAATAAGAAAAACCGGTTTTGTACCGGTACGCTGTACCGATACCCAGCCCTATCTCCTACTCTTTTCGATAAGCGTGGCGGGTTATTTTACGAGTCCGGATTAATTGTGGCTCCCTTCAAACACGGGAGCTCCATTTCACGTCCTATCAGGGGGACGGCTCTAGTCGAAGCTATTTAGTCATCTTATACCTGAGTAAGGTAACAGGTTGTTTCGCAACAATGCCAGTTCGCAACAGCCAGTTCGCAACACGGCAAGTCTTTTCGCAACAATGTATAGGTCTTTTCGCAACAATGTACAAGTCGTTTCGCAACATTTGAATGTTATCAATCTTGATAGCCTAATAGTATTAGAAATCATACTCCTAACATAATCATACACCTAACGCGTAATAATCTTACCGATTGCGAAAGACAACCCCGGCGGCAGAGGCCGCATGGTCCATGCGGCACCATGCTCCTTTGCCGCCGGGGTTGTCTTTCGCACCCAGTAAAGATTTTTACGTTAAGAATACGATTTCTATAATATTTGGCTATCAAGATTGATAACATTCAATTGTTGCGAAACGACTTGTACATTGTTGCGAAAAGACTTTCCTTGTTGCGAACTGGCTGTTGCGAACTGGCATTGTTGCGAAACAACCTGTAACCCCTGAGTAAATTGAGGAAAGCCGTGTAAAGTGCCTTTCCCAAGGACACAAGATCGGTTACACACCTGAGCAAAGTGAGGAAAGCCGTGTAAAGTGCATTTCCCAAGGGCACAAGATCGGTTACACGGCAGATTCGAACTGGGGACCTTTTGGACTTGAGCCCAAAGCTCTGCCGATTACGCCATTCGATCATACCTAAGACTATTGACCATTATGGGGTTTTTCATACACATCCAGGCGTCTTGGGTACGTTTTTGTCTTTCCCTTGACATTTTACTTGAGAGTTTGACACGTAAAGCATCTCATTCCCAGCCTGGATACCATCCGGGTAATAGTTTGATATCATGTTCGCTTCTCCTACATAGCAGATAAGCGACTGTATATATAGTGTATAATACATGTAAAAGTCGGGGCGAGAAGCGACTGTATATAGTGTATGATAAACGTTGGAGCGAACTACTATTTGAATGGTGCCCATACTATTTCATTCATTGACCTTCAACAAATTTAATAGGTAAGCCTTCCTAAACCTTCTGTATAGAATGGTCCCTTCAAAAATCGTAAGTCGTGACCAGCTTCTAACAAACATTAAGACGTTTTGGTTCTTTTCTTTAATACATTTAACAGATACAAGATAAAACTATCGTTAGATAAATTCAACTTCTCCTTGCTTTTCAGTTATGGTGGAGATAAAATAACACATGTGTTTTATGATCGACGGTTTGTCTACTTTAATAAGCAATATGAATTTGAATTTTTCTACAGAACCTATTATACAATAAGTGGTACTTAAGTTAACTTAACTCAACTTAATATGTGGTTGTATGACTTGACACAGAAGATATTTCATTCAATGACCTTCACCACAATTAATAGGTAACGTTACGTCTAAGCTTTCTGTACAGAATTAATTTGAAGTGAACTTGGACTGCACACACCACAAATCTTATTCAACCTTTACGAAACATCTGCAGACGTCGTGGGGCACTTTCTTGGCAGGTCTTAGCGGGAACGTGGTCGGCCGTTGACACAGAATTTCTGCGGGAGGTCACCTTGTCCAGAAGGTAGACCAACACGGTGACGTCAGCGCGCACCTTGACCCCGAGTGACCCCGCCTGTCAGAAACAGACCTGGTTACACAAAAGGATGGTTCCAATTAAACACGACTGCGCCTGCGCCGTGAGAGGGAGCCGGCAACACCGTAAACGTGGCTCGTGTTTTTCGACGCGAAGGAAGTTCATCGGATCGTTTGATCTATTTATTGTTTACGATATAATGACAAACGCACAGAGCTGTTCACATTACTTTCCGCTTGCTCTAAAGAATTTGCTACTCTCTGTTCGAACTATATTCTGGGAGGCGATAACCCTCACTGTGTACAAGTAGGCAAATATATCCACAAATGCTTCTACCGTAAAACCAATAGTGTAAATGACAAGCTAGATCCAATATGTTGACTTATTCATACCTATAGATATCCATATATGTCTGTTAAGTTGTACTGTAAGTAATTGCTTTACATGTAGACCTTACGAAAGTCGCTGTACTTTTGTCGTGTCAATAAAGATTTCTATATATTTTTGAGATTTAGATTTATTGAAATTACAAACAATGCAATACAAGGCTACCGCCTGGGGAAGAAACCCCAGCACAAAAAATCCAGGGGGGATAAAACACCCCTATAAAAAAAGTCCTAGGGAGCAAACCTTAGCCAAAAAAAGCCAGTGGGAATGGCCCCTGAAACAATATGTAAATGTGTTGTAGTATATAGTACTGCATATGTCTAGATGATGGAGTAAATAGTAAGACACTAGTGTGTAAAATATGGTAAGGGAATGCTCGTGTAAATATTCTATAATGATTGTGTTTAAAAAAAAAAAAGAATCATCAGCCCCCCCCCCCCCCAAAATACAAGGCATACCCAGGAAGCTTAGCTGATATTGGGTGCCAACACATACATGCATTTACAATTCTCCTAGAATACACATAATCAACCCAAATAGTTAACGTAGACTTCAAATAAAACAGCAACATTTGAAGAAGGATTGGCCTAAAAGGTGAAAATCATATTTTCAACTCGGAGACCAGACTGTAAGGTTTGATCCACTCACACCGGGAAGGACCCCTACTCTTTTCGATAAGTGCGGTGGGTTCTTTTACGTGGTCGAGGTGTGGCTCTCCCCAAACACGGGACCTCCATTTAACGTCCTATCCCAGGGACTTAGGCCCCCTTTCCACTAGACGGCGATCGCACTGCGCTCTCACTGCGACCTAAATAGGATATGTGAAACCATCGCTTTCGCACTGGGTATATCATACAAAACGTAAAAGTGTGACCGAGAAGACAACAAAACACACAACGTGTAAAAAAATTCGTTTCTTTTCTATAGAATTCGTTGAGCGATCTGTCAAAAACTAGGTCGCCGAGAGAGCGCGGCGAGAGCGCTGTCCTAGTGGAAAGGGGGAATAACCGAAGCTATGTATCCATTTCACCTGAGTGGAGTGACAAAAGTCGTGTTAAGTGCTTTCCCCAAGGGCACAAGACAAATGACATTTGTACCCGGGACCTCTGCTGGCTTCTGGGCTAAGTACCGGTGTCATGACGCTTCGCTGTGGCCGCTGATTTTGTAACGCTCGTTACCCTGTATCCGGGGTAACCTATATCCGTTGTTTATAAAAATAGAGTATTTAGGGATATCAAGTCGACGGACGCTGGTTTCAAATTGCAGTATTTTGAAAATATTGCAGCTTGAAACCACTGTTCATCGACTTGATATCCCTAAGTACCCTGGTTTGGAAAACAACGGATAGGTCTGTAATCGCTGACCTGTATTATATGCAACCTTATTTTAAAATGTATCTTTTATGATGATATTATCAGAATGACGCTCTCGGGCGAACAAAAGCTAACTATGTAATTTGGTTTAAAATTTCATGTATTATATGTAACCTTATTTCAAAATGTATCTTCTATTATGATATTTTAGAATGACACTGATATGATGATATTTTTAGAATGACACTGATATGATGATATTTTAGAATGACACTGATATGATGATATTTTTAGAATGACACTCTCGGGCGAACAAACGCCAACTATGTAATTTGGTTTAAAATTTCAGTTTATGTTTTAAACTGCGAAAACCCAAATAAAGCTCTCATCTCATCTCATCTCATCTCATCTCATCTCATCTCATCTCATCTCATCTCATCTCATCTCATCTCTAGATGTTTTCCCACAGATAAAGGGCAACTAGCGTTCGATCGCGCAACACATTTCATGGACAAAGGACAGATTTGTTTTGTGTGCTTTATTTTCAAAGTAAAATTTTATGGCTAACATCATGTTCCTTGTATATCGAATAATGGATTCTTCATTTTTGTTTGGCATCTTATCTATTGGCTTTGAAATTGACTTTGACATTCTACGACATCAGCATACTTAGGTTTCCGGACATTTTGCAACAGTTAATAGTTGCTCTTTTTGCAGCTGGTTTCTACGATTTACAATATGGTCGAAGAGGCTTTTTTTGTCAAAGCTAAACGGCCGAAAATTAATGCGCGCACGGATGTCATCCATATAAAGAGAGAATCTATTATACAGTAACAGACCGACTTGTTTAACTTGCATATTAAACTATGTCAATACGCCATTTATGTTCACATTCCTGTACTATACATGCATGTAGTTATAGACCTTAGCCGGGTATCATGGCATTAATTGACTTATTACTGTTGCCTTACAATTGTACCATGTACAAATGTCGTGCAATTAACTTCATTCATTCATTCCATAAAATCAAATCAACAGTGCCTAATTAAATTTTGCCGTATTGTAAGCCCTGGTGTGTTTTTGCTCTTTATTTAAATCTAGGTCAGGAACAAAATCGGTAACTGCGGCTCTAAAAAAAATAATATAAATAAGTATAGTAATAAAAAAATCAAGGGGCCCCAAACACTCTCCATTCTACCATTCTCTACGCTCCATCATCAAACAAACAGCACTACAGCAGGTCCAGATCACGAGATATCAAAAACGGAAGTGCAGCTGCAGTCCCTTAGGAAGCTGCAAAGGGCCCATTGTGGAATTTGGTTTTCGCAACCCCTACTGACATACATTAGGATCCATTCCCAGCTTCTATAGCTATGCTGTCCATTGACACTGACACAAAAACAGCACCTAAAACGTAACTTTTTTTTGTTATAGTTGATAAAGAAAACTGTGTTGCGCTGTTTCTGCTGACCACCGTTGGATCCTTGTGGGACCTGACCACACAAGTGGAGAGCTGTCTGTCATGCTGTGCGGCTTGTGTCATTTCAACACCGGAAACTATTAATCAACCTGTGGTGTTTGTGGTGTGTTGGTAGGGTTTTCCCTGACGTGATTCGATGTTATTCTCTAGGAAAGGTAACGTTAGTTTACCTTTATCCGCTGTGTAACTTATATCCGTTATTTAAAAAAAATGGGGTATTCAAGGATATCAATTCAACCGCCGTGCATATATTGTATATTATATATGTGCAATTTACTTTACCAAAACACCCCGATTTAAGAACAACGGATATAGGTTACCCGGCGGATAATAGTGAACTAGCGTTACACTCCAAGCAGAGGTTAGGCTCCAGCTGTTGTTTAACATTGACTCCAGGCCGGAAGACATCAAGATGTCAGTACAAAATAAAAAGCCCGATAAAAACATAAACACATACAAAAACGTCAGGAAACGGCCTGAGCCTAACCTCTGCTTGGAAAGTATGGGAAAGGCAATTTGTGAAAATGAGTACCTAGCTAAGGTTAGGGCCATCCAAAGGGTTGGATGTAAAATGGAGGTCCCGTGTTTGAGGAGAGCCACACTTCAATCACCTATTAAAAAGAACTAACCACAAGTAAAGGTTCGTTTTACGGTGTGAGAGAATCAAATAAATCTGTCCAGATATGCAGCTTGTACTCTTCAGCACAGACCGTGAGGCTGTTTATAATAATAATAGCCTTTATTGCACATTCATGCCCTATCGTATATCGGGCTAAGTACAGGCATATAGATACAAAAGGTAGTAATGCAGTACACATGGTTTCTAAAACATGGATTCTAAAACTAGTCTAATACATTTGTTCGGCTTCTTCTCGTTTCTTAGTAATGTTGAATATGTAGCTTGAGATGTGTTTGTATAATGTCGTTTGATCAAACCTCATAAGAAAAATGAATTTTTCAACACTAGACAAAGATTCAAAGCGAGGGAACTTTCCTATAATAAAGCTAAAAAGAATACTTCTATCATTACTATATAAACTACAATCTAATAAAAAGTGGGCTTCATCTTCGACCTTGTTCATGTTACAAAACTGACAGATTCTTTGCTCCAGAGGTGCGCGGTTGTGCCTCCCTGTCTCAACACGGAGTTTGTGGCAGCTGAGTCGTAGTTTGGTTATGTCTATTATAGGGTATACAATTTATAGGGTATACAATAGCCAATACAAACAGACAAGTGAAATTTCCCATTCAGCAGAAGTGAATGGCAGTGATGTTTCTTCTTTTACGTGTTTTTTCAAAACTACGGAAGTACTTGGTGTTTCTGAAATTTGTTTGAAACACGTGCTGTAAGATATAGTGCGTGTTTTTTTTAGTCCGCATAGCGACGAAAACTGTTTAAAGTTAGATAAAAGAGGACACAGGAAGAACTTTGAAGACGAAGAAACAGTAGACAAGAAGGGGCCAGGACTTAGCAGCAGCTAGTCATCGCAAAACTTGCAATTTTGCATGTCTTTAATTGCATTTGATTGTAATCTTTGAAACATGAGAAAAATGAGAGAAATGAGAGAAATGGTTTATTATTGCCATTGACATTAAAAACATTTGCAGCACATTTACAAATGGCTGAATTGTCGTTTTTTCACACTCAGTATTTCAACCTCTAACTCAAGTTAACACTTTTAAAATGATCGAGTCACAACATAACATCTACTGTTTACAATAACTGGTCAGTTACTACACAAAGAAAGGTTCGCTACTATTCACAAATTACCCGTCTTGGTTCAGGAGCTTTACACAGTACGGTAATGTGCTATTAGCGAATCGAGCAGTTCTACACCGGACGTGAGAGAGTTTGTCTTTGTTTCTTAGAGACCTATCATGGGTCCCTCGTCTAGATGGAAGCCAATAACTGAATCTTTCAGAGTTGACAAGGGTTCGTGCAAATCGTAGGCACAGATTGTCCAACAACATGTCAGAACAGTTGGGTAGAAATCAATTACCAGCCACGATTCCACTTAAACACCTTGGTCATTGTGGGAAGTTTCAAACCTCAAGACAGAATGAAAACTACAGAGAACCTGGACCTATGACTACTAGAGTTATCTACCAACCGAAATTGTGACCACAGCATCTTTCTTCCCTTTGCCTGTATGTCATTATGCCCACATACAAAATTTCATCAAGATCCATCCACGACTTCTGGAGTTCATTTCATTTCATTTATTGATTCACAACATAACAGACATACACATAGTGGTATCCTGAATGGCGTTGGAATGTACAACAAACATATGGCCTGCTCCGTCCGCTTATATACATAAGAACAACATAAAATTACACAAAATAGTATACAACCGTAACAATTGAGTACCATCATTACCACCATCATTACAAGCTAAGTGTCTATAGTCTTATTGTACAGCTTGATGGCTGTGTGCAGGAAAGAGTTCTGAAGTCTTTTAGTTCTAGCTGGGGGGGTGGAGATAGTGTTTTTGTTTCTCAGTGATCGTCCCATGGCAGTTGATCTGGAAGCTGGGACCAGGTCATGTAGGGGATGCTCAACATCCAACATTTGTCTGAAAAGTTTGACAGCTGCATCCTCGCGTCGCGACTGGAGGGTGGGCAGGTCGGGCACATCGCGCCTGCCTGCTCGGCTGATAATCCGTAGAGCTCGCTGTTGGACTCTCTGCATTGCACGTTCCTGTTCCTTACTACAGCCTACAAGGAGGACATGACCATATTCAAGGACTGGGCGCACGAGGGACACATAGACAGTCACTAGGTCAGCGACACTGGTCCCTTGCTTTGCAAGTAGTCTCAAGAAGTGCAGTCTACGGGAGGCTTTAGTAACCATTGAGGTTACTTGTTCTTGCAGGGTGAGGTATTTGTCCAAGATGAAGCCCAGACGTTTTGAGTTATGCTGTTCACAGACAGACAGACAAACAGACAGAAAGACAGATAGACCCTAAAACACGGCCGTCTTGGCGAAGAAAATAGGGCTGACTTTCTACCTAAAACTTGGCGTTGCTGTTTTTGCTTTCCCGACTATACGACCCCTTCACCCTCCTTAAGATGTGAGTCTTGCCGAATGAAGACATTGCCAGCATCTTGACCTTGAACGAAGAGTGGTGTGATTTCTCGGGAGGGCCAAGAATTACACAACCGATCAAAGGTCAAGTTGTCCCAAGTGTTCTGAATTAGGAGACGAAATACCAAAATACAACGTGGAGCTAAAAATAGCCAAGATGGCTAAAAATACACGCCTATGAAACCCCATCAAGTTTTGTAAGTGACATATCCGGCTGGTGGGGCAAATTCCGAGCCAACAAGCAACTTTTCAACCATCAATATTCTTCTGTAGACTATGGAGACACCAGAAGACTTTTCAGAATTTCTGAGCAAGAAGTAAAAAAAAAGAATTCAAAGAAGTCAAATTTGCACACATTTGTTTTTTTTTCTTCTTCTTTCCTCTCTTTCAGGTTACTTCTATCTAGTCAATACTTGACAATGAGACAATATGTCTATGAGACGAACAACAAAGCTGCATCTGCTGGAGCCGCCTCACACGTTGCATACAGTTGCCCCTGTGAGACTTAGTGCTCCAATAGACGAGAGGGTTGAGAAGGAATTGCACACCCCTCCTTCACCATAAAAAGTCATGTGCAGGTCAGGCAAAACAGGTAAATGCCTGTCTGCCTGCTCATCTGTCAAATCGACAGGAGAATAAAAAAAATGTCACGACGTAACATCCCGTAGCGTTTTTACTCCAAGCCCGGAGGTCCTAGGTTCGAGTCCCGTGATATGCTCCAACGTTGTGCCCTTGGGAAAAAACACATGACACGAATTTCCTCACTTCACTCAGGTGAAATTGAGTTCCTAGCTTGAGTTAATGCCGTCTCAGATAGGACGTTAAATGGAGGCCCTGTGTATGAGGACAGCCAGACCGCGAGCACATACACGGTAGAGACCTGGTGTGTTACCAGGTATGCAACACCAACAAACAAACATCGTTGGTCAGCTAAGTTTGTTAGCTTGTTAGTCATTTTGTCTAGTAAATACAGTGTGCTTTGTGTGAGACGATGGTAATGCTATGTCTCATGGAATAGTATTGACTCGGTGATGGATGTCACTCAAAGTGTACGAAATCTTCTCTGTATGTTATTCAGCTGTATAGATTTCATTGTATATAAATATCGTTTAACTGGATGTCAACACAACTGATAGAGTCAACATCCAGGATAGAGAGCTGTCTTCAGGCCTGTCTCACTCGCGCACCGTAGACAGCGTTTCGTCCTGGATTTATCTAAAGTATGCCCTACTCATAAGATGTCTAAACTTCATCAACGTAGTTAATGCTTCTGTTTGTAAAGTGTGTTCAAAATCACTTTTGACCACCCATCAGTATGAATATCTTGTACATAAACCATAAAACAACACACATTCGCCTCTGAGTCACTCGACCTTCACATAATTGACAATAAAAACAACAGCGACTACAGATAAAGAGAACCGTGGGCAGACCATATTAGCCTGCTAAGTGGCTGACCTGAGTCAGGTGGAGGTCCAGGACCTCTGTCATAACAATTAGCCTTCTCAGCGGGTGCCTCTGGGACAAGGTTAATGGAAATCAGTCTCTATACCAGCTGGTACGTTGGCTACGGGAAGTATATCTTGCCAGGGCATATTAAGGATAAGGTTAACGTAGTTTGGACATGTAATGAGAAGACCACCAAATACATTGGCCCCAAAAGCCTACAACCAAGAGTTTCAACACCCAACACGACCGGGTGGTAGACCTCCTAAGCATTGGAAAGACCAGATCATAAAATTCATTGGACTGAGCCTTAAAACTGGAAACGAGAGCACTGGATCGTACGACGTAGAGATACTTGACCTAACCGCTTTAACGATCCCGTGAACTGACTACCCTTGCCAATACCCCCTTTTGCCGAATTCTACCATCCAGATCCCCGGAGGAAGGCTTGTTGGAGGCTGGATAAAAACCTACAGACGGCTACATCTAGCATCAGCTAACGGTTGAAACCTACCCACACACTACCCACTGCTGTTCTCCTTGAAAAAGAGGACCTTACATTCGAGCTAGTCTCAAAGTGGATTCGTAGTTTCCTTCCAATTTTCTTTGACTTTGACTTTCTGTGCCATTTTGTACTTGATCTGGCGTGATACTGTAACATTACTTTTTTTGAAAGTAGACTCATTGTGCCACATTCAAAAGATACCACAGATGACCACAATTTCTAAGGAAGGAACGTGTTTATGAGCAGTCTTTTACCACACCAGGCTCTATTCCATCCATTTCCCTACAAAACTTTGCCATTCTATTGATAAGGCACACTCCGTGCTCCGGACAGTGGGTTGTTGTCCGCTATGTCTAGGACACGGTATTGCAAGGAAGAGTCCATCCCCCTCCTCACACCGCCATCTACGCCCCCAACCGAAGTCAGGTACCCATTTTACAACAGGTTGGAGTGAGGAAATTCGTGTTAAGTGCGTTTCAGGACACAATGCAATTGATAGAACACGTGTAGCTAAGCCTTCCGGTCACTCAACGCACTGATTTGAATTGCCCGAAGAAACTAATAAGAGGATCAAGTCAAAAACACAAAACAACGTCTGGATCCTCCAGAGAAGCAAACATTGGAGCAACTTCTTCTGATAGCTCTTCATACACGTTCCAGCTGCCACTGTGTATAACTATATATATTTCATTCTCACTCCCTCATGATCACTTATGGCTCATAACCACAGTGGTCATAGAGGCTCCACGAGATCCAGCAGTGATGATCTTAGCCCATCTCGTTCTGTCTTCTGCCTTCCTGGTGAGCTGATCGGTGCTTAGACCAGTTCACACATTTCATTCTATCTAATATGTCATGTTACTTTTGATTTATTTACGCTTTGTTACTACCTTGTACTGTATATATGTGTATGTGTATGTATATGTATATGTATATGTATATGTATATGTATATGTATATGTATATGTATGTGTATGTGTATGTGTATATGTATATGTATATGTATATGTATATGTATATGTATATGTATGTGTATGTGTATGTGTATGTGTATGTGTATATGTATGTCACAATATCAGCTAGTTATCTGCCTATATACATATATAGCCCTGTGTTCACATTTTATTGTCCATGTTGCAATTCGAACAAAGTCTAAGTCAACTTCTTCTGTAGCAAACCCACCCACCCTCACATAGCAGTAGCAAGCTTAGATTGTCAGAGTGTCCGGGGCATTACACGTAATCGGAACGAGCACTTGAACTTTCAAATAAAGCTTCGTCTTTCGCAGTTAAGTCGTTCAAGATGTCCGTGTTTAGATTTAACAAGATTTGGCTGTGTACGAGAGGAACGTGACGCGCGGAGGGGACAAAAATAGAGAGAAGGGCTAAAAATAACCGCTTGTCCAGCCGAAAATAAACCGGACAAGTCTGGGAACAACATACACGAGACTGGCAAGGATTTCACGCCGGTACCCGAAACCTGTTGTTGGTTATGTTTGAAGGTGATTTATTCCTTTTTGTCGAAAGAGAAGAGAGGTTCACGAAATGTGTTGGAACACCGGCGACTTATATCACTTTGATGTTGTCATCTGTCTTCTGTCTTAATGTTTGCTAATGGTGGAGTGTCTGGGCGTGATCTGTCGACTGGTGGTATGTCTAGTCGCTTCTTACAATCATCAAGACAACGTTAAAGGAGAAAGAAGAATTAAGAAAGTGGGAATTATAGCAATTTCTTTAAGTTTATTGCAAATGTCGTGCCCAGGGGCTAATTACAAAAGGAAAGATGAACATTGGAGACTAATACATGTATAACTTCACTAGTCTAGTCTAAATTCTGACTTGTTGAGTTTGACCTTAGCAGTGGGAGATCTCTCCTTGTACGCCAAAAACAGTTACTCAAGCAACTGGTTATCATTTTGGAAATCCAGTCGCTTGAGCAACTTGAGCATCTTAAGGGCCCTTCACACAAGAATCTTCGAATCCAGCCAGAATGTGGCCAAAAGAATATCTGGAATGCAGCGAAAATTTCGAGTACACTACGAATTCCCAAGAATAGAAAAGGATTTTCATTCTGGCGGCATTCTGGCTCATTCCTTCTCGTGTGAAGGGGATATAAAGACCATTTGGAATTCCCACTCAAAATGGCTCCGAATGTGGCACGAATTGTGCAAATACAGTCAAACCTGTCTAGAGCGACCACTCAAGGGACCGGACAAATTTGGTCACTCTAGACAGGTGGCCTCTGTACAGAGGTGGTAACTTGTAGATAAGATACCCAAGGGACCGACAAAATGTGGCCACTATGGACAGGTGGCCCCTCTGTAGAGGTGGCCCCTAATACAGGTTTGACTGTACTTCATTCCGGCTGGTTCTGCTTGATTCCTGCTAATTCGGTTTCAGTGTGAAGGCCCTTTAAGTGCATAAATGTGGACTCTATCAGACCGACTAGTGACGATATTTCTCGCCTGACTGCCGTTGACAGTGAACACACATGTTTTTTTTTAATCCAACTGAAAAGCAGTAAATCTCCAGCTTGTGACAATAAGACCTTACTATTCCCACACTCTCCCTGCCTAAGATTAGTGCAGTTGGCTTGTCAAAGTGAACCAGCCCCCCCCCCCCCCCCCACTCTGGAAACGAATTCTTACCCCACAATTCGAGGTGGTGCAATGACCTGTAAAAGGCTGTTTTCACGACTTTCCTCGCTCGACTCACGAGTTGTACATGAGTGTCTAGCTTCGGATAGGGACGTCCCTTGGATTGAACGTTGAATAGAGTCCATCCCTGTGTGAGTGGATCAAATGGCAGATATGCAGCTTGTACTCCTCATTATGTCATGCCTGTGACGCGAAAACGTTCGATATGGGTATTCCTGACCGTGTGATAACTTTCCGTATCACACAGGCTCGAAGTTTGCATCATACAGGCTTCCTTCTGGGAAATCGAGCGGGCCGAGTGCGGCACGGTTGGCAATTCGAATACCTGATTCGGACGTTGAAACATTGCTGTTGTAACACTTTGTTCGAGGGCACCAAATTTATTCAACTTCTGCGCATTTCGCATCAAAACATGGGTTTTCTCAGGTAAGTATGACATAAATAGAATACAACAAAACATGACATAAATAGAGTACATATAGAATACAACACGGTGTATTCCGCATCACCCTCGGTCCCCACCCGCGGTCGGGTGTTGTATTCTATATGTACCTGATAGCTACGGCCGCGTGGCGCGTTGGTACACCCGATCCCTCGATCTCGGAAGTTAAGCAACGCGACGGTCCGGACAGTGCTTGGATGGGGGACCAACCAAGGACGTCCGGATTGCTGTAGCCTCACGAAGTTTCCACGAAATCGTCTTCCGGGAGGGACGTAAAACGGGGGTCCCGTGCTCGAGGAGGTGCCTCGACCACGTTAAACAGCCTCATTACTCATACTGGGTACCTACTGGCTGGCAAAATACACCAGATGATTATATGTAACGTCATGAGACGGTTTACCGGGTATGCAGGCAAACAAATAAACAAGCACTATACAAACAAAAACACCCTTTTATTTCCCTTGGATTGTCTCATCCCATGTAACGTGAAACCCGGGCATATTCCAAAATGACCTCAATTGGAACCTATTTTCTCCCATCGCTCTTTGAGACTTTGAGACTTTATTAGAAGATCCATTAGTGACGTGCCCTAGGGCACGCCACTGATCTTCCTGGACTTCATATAGACAACATACTAGTACATACAGTGGTCATTATTTACATACATGTCAATTAAAAACAGTCATCAGCCATGCCATCATTATATACACAGTGCATAAAAAGGAGCAGTCAATACATAATATATACACAATACACAAGTCAATGGAACAGCCAAGATTTATTTACAAGTTTCAATTCAGGCTGGGGATCAGTTCACAGAGGCTCTAAAGTGGCCATGCAATCTCGATTATCATTTTTTCCATAAGCTCTTTGATGATGAGTATTTCGTACTCATCTGGCAAAGTGACGGATTGTAGGCTTGGGGTTTGAGGGTAAGAACCTGTAAAGGTTCATGTTTTGGAGATCCATCAGCTCCAAATGCTGTATCCTTTATAGGGCCTTCACACTGAAACCGAATCAGCAGGAATCAAGCAGAATCAGCCGGAATGAAGTATTTGCAAAATTCGTGCCACATTCGGGGCCATTCGGGTGGGAATTCCAAATGGGCCTTAAATCCCCTTCACACGAGAAGGAATGAGCAAGAATGCCGTCAGAATGATTTCTTTTCTATCCCTGTGCATTCGTAGTGTATTCTGGACATTCCGACTACATTCCAGATATTCTTTCGTTCACATTCGGGCAGGATTCGAGATGGCTTGCCGTTTCGATTCTCCATCGAATGAGATAAGAATGTTTCGAATAATGTTGGAATGCCGCAGACTGCGGTCAGACTGCAGTAGGAATAGTTAGAATCCACTAAGAATCCACTACGAATGCCATTCGACATTTCTCCACTTCGAATGCACCTCGACAGTTTTTAACATCTCAAAAACTTTCGGGCTAGCCAAAAGAACCGACACGAGTAGCTGGAATGCAGTTAGAACACACTACGAATCGCCAGGAATTGCCAGGAATAAAAAAGAATTTTTTATTCCGACGGCATTCTGGCTCATTCGTGTGAAGGGGGCTTTAGATAAGCAATTGACAACTGGTCGATACATGTAGTTTAGGGCTGGGTATCGGTACAGCGTACCGGTACAAAACCGGTTTTTCTTATTGGACCGGTCCAGAAAAACCGGACATGAAAAAATTAGGTGGACCGGATGTTGGACCGATTAGAAAATTAACATATTATTTTATAAGGCATTCATACGTTTTGGCGCTTGCAGTTGGAAGAAAATGACAAGAGTGAAGTAGAGTAGAGTTTATAGTATTTTCTACCAATGTTTACAGTCAATCCCTTGGTCAATCGTACAGGTGCAGTTAGCGTTGTAGTATTTTAAAACGCCAGTGTTATGTCTAATACTCCACCAAACAGATTTCTTTGTAGTGAAATGGACCATTGGTATGAGTCATACTGAATCAGGTCCAGGTTCAGGTCCGGACCTGGACCTGATCCTCTGGACCTGAACTGGACCTGGACCTGAATTTTCTGTACCGGTACCCAGCCCTAATGTAGTTGTATCTCCTATAGATGACAAAACTGACTGTCCAAAGGGCTGGTAACTTAGATTGAGTGCTTGAAACTGAAAATTGCTTTTTGCATAGTTTGTCTACGCAGCCTGCATTTCCAAAATTAACCTGTTTTGACGCGTTACGTAACCAATTTCATGTTAATGTTAAGCTGTTCAGGAAGCAACCCGTCTCGTCCACACCTGGTTCTGGCACTCGCTCTTTCGATGAACAATGACATTTTATGAAAATTCTTGAAAAATACGATATACAGTTTTTATCAAACTAGTGCCGAAATAAATACGCCTTGTCAGAGACGTATGTTACGTTTTCTCTTCAAAACGGAGTCGACAGAAAAGACTGCAATAAAAAGAAGATAAGTCCATTTCCGTTGACAATTCTCGATTGTTGCAGTGTCTTGACATGATCAAATTCATGATTTGAAAATAGCTTTTAGTTCCATATGGCACTGTCAGTTCCTTACATCTCGTTCCTATGGGACGTTGTTGTAAGTCTAGACAAAGATGAAACTACGACAAGTTCCACTTCCGCCTCAAAACATCATCCCTTTCGAGGGATTGTAGTCACAAAACACAGAAGGTACAGTACCCAATTCTCCCACCACCTTCCTGATCAATGCTTCTGCCGTTCTTTGGTGTTGTTTGATGTCTAACGCAACGAGACAACGTCCCCTTGTTGACAACGCCACACGTTCAGGTTCAATGCCAGTGTCATCACCGGGCTTTGTCGACTCTTTCAACGAGCAGAAAAAGGTTTCAAAAGAGGCTTTCAGGAGCGGAAGTGTGTTTGATCCAAAACCGGGCGTTCTGTATCAACAACAGATGTCCATGACACTCCTCCGATCCTAACGGCACGGTAACGGTACGTCTCTATTGTTGTTGTGAAGGACTCAGTTCCGGAACTACTGGGAGCAAATTAAACATCTTTAGCAACGTGGTCAAACCTGACCCGGACCGGGTCGCCATTATATGTATACATATTTTTACTCACAGCTAACTTCGTGTGTCATCACACCGTGAGTTATCTAGCTGCCTGTAGAGGAGTCGGATCTCCTGAAGTGGGGGGGGGGGGGGGGGGGTCACAAGCAGGAATTGCACCCGAATCTTCTTGTATTTCCAATTCTATCATGACGAAGCAGAAACTGTCTACATGTATGAATCTAGATTTATCTCCAATTCCATTTTGACGGGTGGGAATTGTACACACATTGCTAGATGTATTTCCAATTATATCATGACGGGTAGGAATTGTACCCGAATCCAGCTGTGTTTCCAATTCTATTATAAAGATGTACAAAGTTTACCTGAATATAGCTGTATTCTCAATTCTATTATGACGAGGTTGGAGCTGTACACGTGCCTATATGAATCTAGCTGAATTGACAATTCTATTATGACGATGAATTTTGAATACTTTATCATTTCCATCTCATCTTGACGAACTGCTTGACGATTGCTCTTGACTCTTCCCCTCCTTCTCGCGATTCTATCTAGGACTACTTAAGACACTAGGAAGATCTTCATGTTCACAGCAGGCATCTTCAAACAGTTAAAGAACTCTTCTTGTACCGTATCAAAACTTTCAACCCTCATCATCCAGCAGAAAAACTGATTTCCCGCCAATTATGCTAATCGCTGTTTTGTGACGAGGTCTCGCCAGTCATGTCCTGTAGGACTCGTGCCTAGGGTGACCTGTACATGTAGGTCTCTTACGTAGGGTGACCTACAGGGCATGAGTACTGATGGCGTCCTTGACCCACATTCGGCCCGCCTCGTAACGTATATCAGTTAGTAGGATAGACAAAGGGCTAAATGGGGCGGAATACAATTGGTCTAGTTTTGACCAGATTCCTCATATAAACGTTAAACAGGTGTTCTTAAGATTAAGGGCAGTCGGTTTGAGTTTTCCCTTTGAAACACCTGTCTCTTGATTTATTGGCGCCTTCTCCCTGTCGATAACCACAGTCCACCCCCCGTCCGGGTATCGTCAGGGTACATTCACACAGGGAGCATTTACGAATCTTGACCTCTCAGAGTGATCGTTTAGTATGTGTTCTGTAGGCGGTTGATTTTTATTTTTGTTTTGAATAACCTATCGTGTCTTTTTTATTTGCGTCACGGTGTGTTAGTCCTTGATGTGGCAACCATGTAGGAACGTGAAACCACTGAAAATTGATGAAATGAAATTTAGAAAAAAATACCTTCACTGTCACTAGTTCATTCTTGTACGAACTGGTTGCCACCAGTTAGACTTGTATGAACTGGCGGCAGGGAGACAGTCTAGCCTGGAGATTTTTCATCCGAGAAAACCATTTGTATTTGTACTGCATAACAGGAGAACCGCTTCACGGTGAGCACACAAGTACAAGTTGGGTATCCGTGCATATCATTTGATGTGTCTTCATCCTTGGCCTACGACTGGACACTGTGCCATGTCCGCATGCTGACCGAACGAGCATTGACCCTGTTCATCATATAGTACGTCTCCGGATCTGGAACATTTCAACCTCGTACAATTGAGTGCCCGTTACGGTTTATTTGCACAATTAATCAATATTGATTTGTGCCTATATAAGGGACTCCTGAAGATAGCGAAGAAACAGTGATATTTAATGGATTACAGGTGGTTAGGGTTGTAGACTCAGAACCTGGAGTTACTGAGTTCGAATCCCTGGAAGATTCCAATGTTGTGACCTTAAAAAAGGGCCTTTACACAATTTTTGTCAATCGCCTCAAGTGAAGAGAAGTATCTAGCATCGGCTAAGATGAATGGATGCGACCCCAGAATGCTACGATGTGTCTAAACTTACGCAAGAACAATTTAAAAGACGTGTATGCGAGTCTGTTAAACAAAACTTTCAGACAAAAATAAGGGACGGAAGACTGAGGTTTGTAGGACAATGTCAAGGTCGCAACAAAGCTGTATCTGACCTGGTACTATGGACATAGACGCTTACAAGGCTGGGAGCCCACCTTTCACCTACTTATAGTACTAGAAAGGGAGACAGAAACGCGTATTGACGGCCTGGGGGCGGGGGTTTCTGGCAGGAGCTTCTAGTCCACCATGACACCCGTAAATCTGTAAAGTTGTGGAATGCAAAGTTATGACTGTATCCAATGTGGGGCGGTTCAAGAAAATGATAGATGAATATAATGCAACCTAAGGGTTTTTAGTCAGTCCATGATTGTAAATTTTGGTCTGACCACTGCTCATAGTTCTTATTTTTTAATTCTTTATTTTAAGTATGCATCTGTATGTTATTCTGGTCTGTATTTGTATGTAATCTGTATCAGTGTCGTTCGTCCGTCAAGTCGACGAGGACTCCATGTATCATACAATTATGTGTACATCTGTTTTATGAATTTGTATTAATCTTTGTATCGTTACCGAGTCTTAGAAGGTTAGTCCCATTAAGGACTAGAGGGTATCCCAGTAAACTCAATGAACTAGATGACGGTTTGAGTGAATTATGTAAAATTGTGCTCCACATAAAGAAAGTATGCAAGGAGGCCAGCACAGAACGTAGGAGAAAGTAACGCGAGTTACTGACTTGTAAGGACCATGTCTTAGTTGTCGTTATCAGAGATTCGGTTCCTAAATGGATAAGGCAGTGCTTGCTACACCCAGACTAGAGCACTGAGAAGTCTTAAAGAAATCTAAGGAAAGTTTATCAGGGTCGCTAGACGAAGCCTCTTCAACCCTTGGCAAAGTCGCTTTGGCAATTTAAAAGCTGAAGTTTTCCCGACACATTTCCATGCATTGTCCTGTCGCGATAACTGGAAGACTACGGAGTATACTTGACTAGTAGAAGAGTAGAAAACATGTGGAAAGTGTTTGTTTTTATTTAACAAAGGCTGGGTTGAACGCTTACAAATGCCCTGCGTTTATATTGTGTATTGTGCTGTTACCAGGGCTAGCCCTTGATAATAGCCTTCTAAAAGTAGCCCTGGTTGTATTTCTTGTTATACTGCCAACGAAATAAAATTTTAAAAAAAAAACTACCATGGCCATTGGTTTCCCGACACCTACCTAGGTTCACACAAACACGTAGACAGACAGACACATGGTGATAATAAAATGTTGTACCTACCCACCCTGATCTCCAAGTGTAGCGTTCCAAATATCATCGTAATCCATCCAGAGGTTCTTGAATTACTAGTATGCCGACTAAAAAATCTGGAAACACAAATACACAGACAGGCACACACAAAGACACAACCAAAACAATGTCTCCAATTTTCATAGAGATATCTAGGGAGCCCAAACTCACAACACTTGCTCTCTGCTCCAAGGGCTATCTACCACCCAAAAAATCACGAACACAGCATGCCCAGAACACGAGATATCAAAAGTGGAAGTTCCGCTAAAGTACCTTAGCAAGCTGCTAGGGGGCCCATTATTGAACTTGACCTTTGTTTTCCCGACCCCTACCCACCTACCAAATATCATCAGGATCCATCCAAGGCTTCTCGAGTTATGCTGTTCACACACACACACACACACGCGCACACACACACACACACACACACAGACGTACAAGCCTTAAACATAACCTTGCCATTCTGGCAAAGGTGACAAAACGTTGTACCTGCCCACCCCGATCTCCGAGTGTAGCGGCCCGGCATGTTTGGAGAACCCGGATGTAACACGTGCCTCCCCCGTGCGCGGTGGCGCTCTGCCCGAGGTAGGCGTGTCCTCCCCAGGAGGTCGATGACCTCACGAACTTCACGGACAAATCACTCGGCTTCACGGGCAAACTGACAACTGAGAGAGGTCAAATGTGGATCCAAACAAAGTCAAAGTCAAAGAAAGGAGGCGTAGGGTGTGTGATGCTTGTAGAAAGTTTAGCTGAACATTTCTAGAACGTCGTTGCTTCTGCAGCCTTTGGGTCCAATGGCTTCTGACTCGTGTACAAGCTTAGGAAGCATTTCTGATGCAACCGGCTTATTTTTTACTGGTTGTGGAGAAGAGCTTCTTTCTGGCTTCCAAGGCACAACGTCACTTCCTATATCCGTTGAAGGAAAACCATAAACAAACCCCAGGCAGTGTCACGTGCAAGGATCTGACGCGAGGGGATGAGAGATATACGTTCTCACCGTCTCATTGGCGCAACTTGCCTGACGACTGGTTCGTCAGAGAGAACTCGAGTCTTTGACCCTGATCGCCAGACCCGTCATGCCTGTGCCCGTCTTAGCCAAGTGGAGCGAGTCAGCTCTTATATAAGACGCTGTCACGTTGTCAGCCACTACAGAAGTCTGTACGAAGAACACTTGGACGTCCTCACGCATCATGGCTTCCCCGAAACTGCAGACAAGTCCTACCCGGCTCTTCGTGGGCGACACCACGTACGGCCTGGCACTCGTTCTCGTCCTGCTCCTCGTCTTCATGAACAAGAAGAGTCGTCGGACGGGGACGTTCCCGCCAGGGCCGCCCGCCTGGCCGCTGCTCGGGCACCTGCCGCTGCTGGGCCGCCGGCCGCACGTGAAGTTCTCGGAGTGGAGCCGGGAGTACGGGCCGGTGCTGGGGGTGAAGTTCGGGCCGCAACAGGTGGTCGTGCTGAACGGGTACGCCGCGGTGAGGGAGGCGCTGGTGACCAAGGCTGAGGTCTTCTCCTCCCGACCAGACCTGTACCTCATGCGCCTCTTCAGCAACGGGAAAGGTAGGTCCCGCATTTCCTGACCTAGACATACATAAACCCAGCTGTCACCTGCGGGGACCGCGGAACGCAGGCACGGAAGATGGATCGTTGCGTTTCCTGACCTTGACATGATTCAACCGTTGTCTGTTCGGATAAAGAAAAGTAAGAAGGTAAACTGCATGAGTCCTGGTATCTATATATGGCCTTCTTCGGTCAATATTGACCATGGTAAAATCCTAATATCCAATCCTGGTGTTTCCCGAACTAGATTCATTTTAAGTTTTTTGTTTGTTAGAATCACGAAAGAGTTTGGTAGGACACAATTTAACATTTACACAATTTGTATGTAGGCCTCTGTCGTTAGAATTGTGCGGCTGGGGAAATGATGCTCTGTCAAATATCATGTTATTAACTACACAGAATAAAACGTAGGGCTTGAAAATGTTTTTTCTCGACTGTTTAGAGTTGTTCAAACATCTAAGTGACTGGTGTGATGTTTTCTGTCATAATCCCAGGTAAAATTCCATACACATCTCAAAAATATATGAGCCCCTCTGTGATCACCAAGTTCAGTAACATAACCGGTCGTCATGAGTTAACAACAAAACAAGGGGCAGGAACACATGTCAATGTACCTTCTATGCCTTGAATACACACAGTATGAACGTTTTCTTATAAGTACCCGGAAGTATTGGAACTTGGCTGAAGAACACGACACTTCCAAAAAAAATAGCCTCCACCAGGCCTTTCTACGGGGGTACGGGGATTGAAGAATTCGGCAAACATAATCGGGAAATTAGCCAGGGGAGTAAGTCCACGCTTAGGTTCATGTTTCTCCTTCTCGGCCGACCAACTCCTCTGGTAGCTAAACTCCCCAGACAAATTATTCTCCCTATAATAGCCAGCGTAGTCAGTCTGGTAGAGACTACCAAAATAACCTCTAGTATGCGCACGTTTGTTGTTGTTGGTTTGATTCTGTTTGGTGGTTGTGTCGTCAAACAACAGTAAAAACAACCCCGCAGTGGTAGCACTAGTGCGTGATAGTGTCCTCGCTGTATCAACCCCTAACGGTGGTCCGATGGTAATCCTAAGTCGGCAGGTGGTAGATGTTACCGGCTCCGTCTTCAAGGCTGGTTCGGACCACCATAAGTTCAAAGTCACGTTTGACGTCACGTTCGCTGGACGTGGGGTAGTTTGGCCTTCGCGCCTCGACTTGTGGAAAGGGCCGGAAACCTCGGCTGGACAGCTCGCCCCTCTCAAGTACACCCAGTGGGCCTTTGCTAATTACGAGTCTACACATGGTGGGGATTAGTTGGAGTGTCAAGGCTTCTTGTGACGAAGGAAAATTTAACTCTTGTCGTCAGAGTCGAACAACGATTTACGGCGGTTTGCTACCGTGCACCAGTTCTGTCCCTTCGACAAAAGCTACTTGGCACTTCTTGACCATTCTGGCTATAGGGTGTCAGGGTTCCTACAAAGCGTAGATAGAGGACGATATGAAATTCATTTTTTCTCTCTTGCGTTTCCTTCGGATTTCGTAAGAAGTTTTCAGAGCAATGCAGTAAGATGATTATATAGTATCTCCCCATTGACGAAAGTCTTGAGAAATACAAAACATCGAATTAAATCAAACAACTACAATGTGCCATTTTGAATAGATAGAAATTCCTCGTAATTTTAAATACTCTGAAACTTGTCTTGCAAGTAGTAAGTTTAAAGCATATCTATCACTGATATTTCAGCGCCATAACTGCACGAAGAACTTTAAATTGGGTTGCTTTGGCAAGCCGTGCGTTGCACCATTTCAATTCAAATACAATGTAGTATTGAAGACTACTGAATAACGAAGCGTTATCTTTGTTACTTGGATAGGGATGCGTACTGTCGAATCTGCAGAGTTTGATCAACCGCCCGTTTCAACAAAATGAATGTTCGGTCGACGCTTCTGTGACGAAACGGATCATTCTAGAAACGGAAAAATCAAACGTTACCAACGTTACCACGCAGACGAACTTATTGTTTTGTTGTTAAGGCTCGCAGAATGTGGTCTACCCACATGAGTCATTGTCTGTAAAGGATGTTTCTCACTGAAGCAGCGGTACGTTGGCGACGTCGCTGATGTCGAGCGATCTGACTGTGAGAGCGCTCAATGAATTTCATCGGTAGAAAATTAATCATTTTACGCTTATTTTTGTTATCCTCATACTTTTTGTACTATTTTACCATTATAAACTCAATCGTAACGTAGATTCAAGACGCAGCGATGCCGTCAAAGTACCACAGCCCAGTGACATAATTTCTGAAGATGCTCCCTTCAGCAAGAAGGCTTGTGCATTCTCACCAGATGCTTCAATCAATGATAATGAGCACATTTTCGTGAATTGCATGAAAGGTGGACGTTATCCGATTGGGGCTGTCACATTTGCCTTAAGTTGACTGGAGAATGAAGACGTTTCAAAACGACTTTGAATGTGGTCAGATGACTTAAGCTTAAGTAATGTTTCACTCTCACCTATACTGCAGGGGTCGGCCTGGCACCTTATCCACGTTTTCGTGGATTGCATGATAGGTGAATGTTGTCTGATTGGGGTACAGGTTGTCATAGTGACCTTAAGTTGACTGGAGAATAAAGATGTTTTAAGACGATTATGAATATGGTGCGTGGACTTAAGTTAAAGTCATGTTTCACTCTCGCCTTTACCACAGGGATCGGTCTGGCACCTTACTGCGCCAAGTGGAAGGCCCAGCGCAAAGTCACGGACCGCGCTCTGAGGAATCTGGGCGTCGGCAAACTCAGCTTCGAGCCGAAGATCATGGAAGAGGTGGAGGACTTCGTGTCGGCTGCGGAGGGGTACGACGGAGCGGCCTTCAACCCCAAGTACCACATCGCCGTGGGCGTCCTCAACATCATCTGCCACCTGGTGTTCGGCCGGCGCTTCCAGCACGACGACCCGCTCTTCGTGAAGCTGTACAACGCGCTGGAGGACATCTCCCGCCATGGCGGGTCTGCTCAGCACCTCAACATCTTCCCGGCCTTACGCCACGTGCCCGGGCTGAACGCAGGCGCAATGCACACCATGCGCGCGGTCCGGGAGGGCCGAGACTTTGTCCGCGAGATGATTGGTCAGCACAGGGCGACCTATGACCCCGAGAACATCCGGGACTACATCGATGCCTACCTGCACCAGCTGCAGAAAGAGAGAGAAGACGGAGAGAAGAGCGTCACCTACCTCTCCGACGAGGAACTTGAGCAGAACGTCTTCGACCTCTTCATCGCCGGGAGCGAGTCCACGGCCACGACCCTCCAATGGGCGACGCTCCTCCTCATGGTTAACCCGGAAGTACAAGAGAAAGTTCAACAGGAACTCGACGACGTGCTGGGAGACCGTCAGACGTCCGTGCTGGACCGGGCGTCGCTGCCCTACACCCAGGCCACCATCCAGGAGATCCTCCGGTTCCGCCCGTCCGCGACCTTCGGGCTGCCGCACGCCACCACCGCCGACACCACGCTGCAGGGCTACGACGTCCCCGCGGGCACGCAGGTCCTGGTTAACGTGTGGGGCATGGGCATGGACCCGGCGCTCTGGCGGCGCCCAGGCACCTTCGACCCCACCAGGTTCCTGGACACGGAGGGGAAACTGTCGGTCCCGGAGTACTTCAAGCCCTTCCTAGTCGGTGAGATACCATTTGTTGTTACCTTACATGATTGGCAGTGTCCATAAACACTTATCAAGCGGACACATGACTGGAAAAGTAATTCCCCTCTTGTATGCACATATAGCCTAATGATAGATCAGCCTACCTGGCCGAAGAAATCTAATCAAATCTACTTTACCTAGAGGCAAAGAGTAACTGTTCTATAGCTACTAACTTCTATCGTTTCTAAAGTCAATCGTTGCTATCATAAGTTCAAATTGTTGCTAAGCTCTATCGCTGCTACGTTCTGCCTTTGTTTAGTTTGATCATAGCTAAGTTCGACCGTTGCTAGGTTCGATCGTTGCCATGTTCGATCATTGCTGTGTTCGATCGTTGCTAAGTCAAGTTCTATCATTGCTAAGTTCTATCGTTGCTAAATTCGACCGTTGCCAAGTTCGACCGTTGCTAAGTTCTATCGTTGCTAAATTCGACCGTTGCCAAGTTCGACCGTTGCTAAGTTCTATCGTTGCTAAATTCGACCGTTGCCAAGTTCGACCGTTGCTAAGTTGGACCCTCCCCTTCTCCCACCCAGGTCGCCGAGCGTGCATCGGTTCCCAGCTGGCGAAGATGCAGCTCCTCCTGTACATCACCACCATCCTGCAGCGCTTCAGCCTGCGGGTCCCCGAGGGCGCGACGCCGCCGAGCCTGGACGGGAACCTCGGCGTCATCCTGCAGTGCCCCTCCTTCCGCATGTGCGCCGTGCCCCGGTAATGCTTCCCTTCCCGGCATCCCTTTTAGACCGCGCACGCGTACACAGTCAGGATATATTTCAGCCGCAGACCGTTGGGTCGTAAAACTGTTAAACGCAGGAACATTTCTTGTGAAAACTACGGTTTTCATCTGTTGTTGTATTGTGTATACCTTGGACTTCTACCACTACTACGTCTACCTCCTTTAATACCCACGGCACGAAAATTGATATTTAAGCACACTTAAACCTAACGTAAAGGTTACGTTTATGGACAAGAGTGCACAACGTCACCTTTGCGTTAGGTTTTAGCGTTGCTTAAATATCAGTTTTCGTGCAGTGACCGAAACTGTCAAACAGACCTTGGGTAGATAACCCAAACAGCACCAGGTTATTTCCTCAAGTCACTGTTCACTTTTTTTACCTCCATTCTTTCACTTTCTTCTCAAAGTAGAACTTTGATGTATGGACACCATTTTACATGTATATATTCTAGAAATGTTGTATAACTTATTGAATTATGAAATATGTATGCATATATAGTCTTTAATCATCGTTCGTTATATTTCATTTGAGACAAGGATATTCATATCCGGTGATAATGCCTCTACGAGGTAAACGATTACTACACTTTTGGTGGTGACGTTAAATTGCCCAAAATAGTTTTTGGAGCGAAAGCCTAATTTCCAAGCAGATCCTACGGTCGTATAAGATAGTATCAGGAGCTGACAAAGGAGTATAGCCGACCTAGGATTGGCAATTGAAGGTCCTTTGCCAGCTTTTGATACTATCTTATGCTACCGTAAGATCTGCATGGAGATTTCGAAAGCTTTTTTAACGCTTTTGCTGCATGTACTAACTCGTTTGTTGCCAACAGTGTATCTCGTGTATTTCAAAAGAAATGTCTATATTTCTGTATTATATGAACTAAAGTATGTATGTATGTCTGTAATTATTTGTATTTATTAGAAATACATTTGTATGGTGACAGATTATTCTGGACTAAAAACTACAGAGGACCTCTGAAAACTATCTTATATTCCTCAATTGGGCGGGATAGGTATGCATCCTCAGCAGTGGTGGTGCAATGGATATACACACTGACTAGAACATGATTAAACTGGTGGATTTCTCAGCGAATTCAATCCATGTGTGCGTGTGGTGACTGTTTCAGTGCAGTGGCTTATCCGTTACGTTTTAAGTTTTACCTATAAAATCAGCCTATTCGAATTCCCCGCTTGTCTTAAGCTTGTTAGACAGGTTTTACACTGCATTGAAATATAAAGTAAGGTCATATCTATTGGACTATATGGATGACATCCAATCGAACGTTTCCTGCAAAAAAGGTTTTCAACTATTCTGTAACATACAAAGCAGATGCAAAATGAGAAAATATATGCCGTAAATTGGCAAAATGCACCGAAAAACGAAGACTAATGTCAAAGTCAATTCTAGAGTCAAAGAAGGAGATGCAAAAGAACAACAATGAAGAATATAGTGTACGATATACTATCCTCTGTTTATTCAGTCATTTCTTGAACCTTTTTGTTTTTTGACCACTTAGTGAACTTGATCAATTAGGAAAGGAAAGGAATGTGATCTCGATCCAGTTTAAGGTCACTGAAGAGCTAGTCTTCCGCTGGTCGTGACAGAGAGGACATACGCTATGTACAGTATTGTACGCTATGTACAGTACTTAATCAATAAATGAAAAGATAAAACACAACACACAAGCACAAACCGAAGCTCGGCATTTTATCGCCAACTGCAATGCTAGCTCAATGCACGAAAACTGATATTTAAGCAACGAGTAAACCTATCGTAAATGTGACGTTGTGCACTCTTGTGCATAAACGTCATCTTTACGTTAGGTTTAAGCGTACTTAAATATCAGTTTTCGTGCCTTGAGTGTTGGCTCTTTCGCCGGTGCCCTAAAGTAAACCCCCGTGGCGCAACATTGAACCTTACGTAACTTTAACCCTTCCCGCCCCACGGCGCTATCAAAGTTAACGCGTAAAACCAGAGTGCAGCGCCTCACAGACGGCCGTGCTTTTCCCTGGCTGTATTTCATTTGGTAAGACCACATCAACCCATGTCCATGTTTCCCAGACACAACTAGGATACAATATAAACCCTCTCCAACAAGATCTCTTCAGTGTCCCTGACATAAACTGCTTGATAGCAGTTGAAACGTCTGACCATTTCCAAAAAGATATCCAGTTGCTTCAGTAACTGCTTTATGGCGTATCTTATAACCTGGATGTTTCATCTTTGTCGACATGTTAACAACGCATAATCAAGACTCATGTTTAGTTTTCTTTATTCACAGAACCATGAAACAGATTTAGTGAGGCCTGAAGTAAGAAGACATAAATGTAAGAGTCAGTAAGACTGAGGTAGAGAGGAAAATTCAAAGCAGACTATATATTCACTACCAAATACTACAAGTAATGTATCATCAAGGGACGAACCAAGCACAGTATTTCCCGCAAACCAAGACATCTATTTCTTTTGGCCCGTAGCATAGAAATAGTGTGGGAAGACAGAGGTTACATCACTTGGCCCGTTTTAGACCATGTCTATATATAACCTCTCGGCTGTCACTCATGGCAAAGGGGGGGGGTCCTCCCTGCAAATCAGAAACATCAGGAAACGTGAGGGAACTGCTCAGGAGTGCTTGACTGATTCTGTGAACTTGTCACAAAGTTTACAACAACAACACAAGAAAAAAAAAGCATCATAATGTTGCCACGACCTTCGACGAATACCATAGACCAATCCAAAATGACATAAAAAGCTTAAAAACCGTCACCAAGGCCTTGCAGCTGCCAGGGACCCGTGGACGTCGTCCGAGCTGCTAAGAATTGTCCGAAAACCGCGTAATTGCCAGGACGTACGCGTCGGTCGTACTTTGGCCGAAAATGCCAATTTGGAGCTCGCCGACACGTCGGCCGACCTTCTTTTCGGTCAGGGACTTAACGGGCGTCTTTATTAGCTTTTAAAACCTTCCTGCTAAAACCCACAAAACCCAATCGCCTTCAATGGTCGACAAACTCGGCTTCGGCCGTATCTGTTGATCACAAGGTCAATGAATTTTGAAGTTGACAGAGGCTCTGCCTCATTTTTCACCAAAACATCTACTACTCTCCAAGCAGAGGTTCGTCTCAGGCTGTTTTTTTACATGTTTTTAGTCCTTCTTTATCGGGATTTCTATGTTGTACTGTATTCTTTACGGAAAGCTCGATAAAAGACTAAAAACACAGCAGCCGGAGCCGAATCTCTGCCTGGAGAGTTGAAATCAACCCACACCACACCCCTACAACCTAATGTTCATGCACGTGTCACGTACATAGCAGGGCAGGCGATCGGTCGACAGGTATGTGATCTCGAAAGGATATTTTTTCACAATAATAGCCCGCGGCATTCTCTCGATCAGATCACCCCATAATTATTAAGATACTTGAATAGTAAATAGAAATTTACATTCCTGACAGCTTTTGATAAACCAATTCTAACAAACCATACAGCTAGCTACATTTATGCTATTACCAAGAAGCGAGAGGAAGTCGAATGTCCTAGAATAGATTAGACGCACATCTGCATATATAGAAATTTAGGCCGGATGTGACGGCCGATATATTTTGATTTGGCCCAACGTTACAGGGGCCAAGCATCAAACCGACGTTCTTTTCGAACAACCAATCAGCGCCCTTCAAACAAGCAGTGTTCAGAGATTCGAACGCTGAATCATTCTTGACAGAGAAAGAAGAAGGGCAGTTTGAACTTCCCCGAGCTCCACGCCCGAATTGGGGAGTTAATCGCATGTTTTTGTGCATGTTTTTGTGTTTGTGAGTTAATCTTATCTTTTGTTGTTTTGTGAATCGTCGCTTTGGGGGAATTTACAGCGCTGGATTTGAACGTTAACGTACACTGTTGCGGTAAGTGGGATATTCGTATCTTGACATTGGTAACGTTCGATTCCACAATATGAGTTTGGAAACTTTCCGGGCACATGTACACTGATGCCCCAGGTCTTTCTTTTTTTACCCATATAGGTATTGGGGTATATAGCCTGTGTTCATTCACAGTTTATCTCAGTCACTAGTCTACTAGTAGCAAGGCGGGAAGCAAACAGCAGACGATTGTTTGTGTTACAAAGAACTGTTCTCAGCGTGGGTGAAAAAAAAGGCCATGGAGTCTTCACGAAACTTTTTACAGATTTACTTGACTGAAAACTGTTAAGTCAAGGGTAGTATAACTGCGATTTGGTGTTTATCTGAACGTTTCTAGTCAGGATGAGGGAACTTCATACAGGCGTTTAATATCAAATAGGGTTCGAATAACACATTACAAACTCTCTACTGTACGTTCCCCACGTGAGGGCTGTTGGTATGGCCGTGAGGTCCATACTGCTAGCTTTTGGATGTGAGCATTTTCAATAATAGGGGTGAAATGGCGTGCTGAGGCATGATTCAAAATGGCACGTGTTCTGATTTCCGCCCAATTTAGATTGACAAAGACTGGAGATGTACTTAAAAGAAGGACACTTCAGGGCATATCGGTTGCCTTAGACGGACATTTTATTAATTTGTTTTATATTCTCTGTGATGATAAAAGTGTAATGTGAGGATGTAAAGTATAATTTCTTGAAACTCCAAACGCTGCCCCTCTCCCACGAATTATTTTATTGGCTTGAAAACATACCGGAAGATTGATTAACTTGTCGTTGCAATGTGCAATCTTTCTGGGCTCAAACTTAACAAGGTTTTAAGTCGTATATCTTACCGATTTTGTAAAGCACTGAAAATATTTTGCATACCGGAGCTAGTTTTTGACTGACAGATGGGTTTTGAAAAGTATCCGATTAAAGTTCCGTGCCGTTACTAACGTTATCTTATGTATCGACACGATTCCAAAACTTTGCATAGAATCTATAACGTTATAAATCCTGCCGAGAAAAATGGAATTCAGGACTTTCAAGCATTCAAGCAATGTCATAGATGGTTATTTTGAATCTTTGTATCGTAAGCTCAGACTACTGTTTACGACGGAAGTACCACAGAGTGGATTTCAAAATTTTGACATTGTGCATAAATGAAACAAGGTAAATCAGGAGGGGTAATTTCACTATCCGGTGTTTATGAGTGCTTATTGTATGGCATTTATTTGTTCATGAGAGAAACAGCACAGTATCGTGGAAAGGGGTATCTGAATCTGATGGTCACGTTTCCAGGGATCATCATTTTGTTCATGCCTACCTTACTGGCCTTTCTAAATCGCCTAGCGGCTCGCTTTGGGGGGTTTTTCGTCGCTATCGCTCCATTGGCGGGTGGAAAAATCGTGATTGATTGTTGGTTATATTACAACGTTTGTAAAACATTTTCAGATACACAATAAGTGTAATGATCGTATATGTCAGGCATGACAATTTGTGCAAAATGATTTCCATTTTGGTTTGTAAAGTTTCTCCTCTTTGTTATGCTTTATGCCAGTCAATAAAAGTTGCTGGTATTCCCACCAAGAAACATTTAGTGTGGAGTGATTATGGGTTCTTTCTGAATAACTATAACGGCCGAGAAGGTAGGCATAAATTCATTTTTGTGAAACAAAAATAGAAATTTAGGCCGGATGTGACGGCCGATATATTTTGATTTGGCCCAACGTTACAGGGGCCAAGCATCAAACCGACGTTCTTTTCGAACAACCAATCAGCGCCCTTCAAACAAGCAGTGTTCAGAGATTCGAACGCTGAATCATTCTTGACAGAGATAGAAGAAGGGCAGTTTGAACTTCCCCGAGCTCCACGCCCGAATTGGGGAGTTAATCGCATGTTTTTGTGCCCTCCCACCCAGTCCCGAGTGAGTTTGGTTAGCTGATTATTGTGGATTATTTTGTATCATATTTTGTTTCTTTTTAATTCGAAAATTAATTCTTGCCGGTAACAAGTCAGGTTTTTGCCTGTTATGATATTTTTTAACCTCCTTGGGTTTATACATCATGAAATTAGCTCAATATCAGGTCATGCTCTTTACCCGTTATGTGACCTGGTTTATTTATCATAAAGATAATTCTGCTGTGTGACCGTATGGCTCACAGTTAGTATTTGTTCATGGCTGATCGTTGACTCAATACTGCGAAGTTAATTTTAAAATGTGTCACCGTACAGACCATTTTTCTTCGTTTCTATTTACCGGTGCGAAAGTATGACTCACAGGTTATGTTTAGGCTGTGTGACCGTACGACTCACAGACCATTCTTTTATTCTATTTACCTATGCGAAAGTAGGACCCACATGTTATATTTCGGCTGTGTGGCTGTATGGCTCTCAGACCATTCTCTTATTCTATTTACCTGTGCGAAAGTAGGACTCACATGTTATATATTGGCTGTGTGACCGTATGACTCACAGACCATTCTTTTATTCTATTATCCTATGCGAAAGTAGGACTCACATGTTATATTTCGGCTGTGTGGCTGAATGGCTCACAGAACATTCCCTTATTATATTTACCTGTGCGAAAGTAGGACCCACATGTTATATTTCGGCTGTGTGGCCGTATGGCTCACAGACCATTCTCTTATTCTATTTACCTGTGAGAAAGTAGGACTCACATGTTATATAATATATTGGCTGTGTGGCCGTATGGCTCACAGACCATTCTCTTATTCTATTTACCTGTGCGAAAGTAGGACTTACAGGTTATATTTTGGCTGTGTGGCTGAATGGCTCACAGACCATTCTCTTATTCTATTTACCTGTCCGAAAGTAGGACTTACATGTATATTTTGGCTGTGTGGTCGTATGGCTCACAGACCATTCTCTTATTCTATTTACCTGTGCGACCTGATAGGAGGGTTACCACAGGTTATTTTGGCTCTATGACTGTGTGACTCTTAGACCATTCTCTTAAACAGGAATCCCGTGTTCCCTGGGTAAAGTACCAAGGAAGTATTCCCTACTGTGACCATCCCAGTAGCTACAAGGGTGAATTATACCCTATAAATACATAGATTTATTAGAAATCCCAGACTGTCTACAGGGTGGAAACAAAGGCAGGGACACATTACGCTCGTTCTTGTTGAAATGTAAAAAATGCTGTCGCCCGCCTTTATGACTTGATATGGAGCAAATTATAGACAACATCACTGGTTCCTTCATTTTTCACAACCCCTGTAATGTTTAAAAAATATGCACCACAACTTTCATGTTGCTTAACCGATTGTGAGATCATTATAGCCACTGGTGTGATTTCACCCCCTAAAAAGTTGGTGTCGCCTGAGAAGAAACGAAGAATTCAAGTAGTAGTAAAAATGTAACAATTCAGTTCCCAGAAGGTTTGTTCGGCAGGTGAAACCAGCTACCCATTTATCTGTGTAAAGGTATAACTCACAGGTTATTATTGACTGAGCGACCGTTTGACTCATAGACCATCCTCTTATATTATTTACCTGTGCCACCTGCTTGAAGGTTTAACACAGGTTATTTATGGCTGTGCGACCGTATGACTCACAGACCATTTTCTTATTTCATTTACCTGTGAGAACGTATAACTCACAGGTTATAATTGACTGATCGACCGTTTGACTCATAGACCATCCTCTTATATTATTTACCTGTGCCACCTGCTTGAAGGTTTAACACAGGTTATTTATGGCTGTGCGACCGTATGACTCACAGACCATTTTCTTATTTCATTTACCTGTGAGAACGTATAACTCACAGGTTATAATTGAATGATCGAACGTTTGACTCATAGACCATCCTCTTATATTATTTACCTGTGCCACCTGCTTGAAGGTTTAACACAGGTTATTTATGGCTGTGCGACCGTATGACTCACAGTCCATTTTCTTAATTTTATTTACCTGTGAGAACGTATAACTCACAGGTTAATTATGGCTGTGCGACCGTATGACTCACAGTCCATTTTCTTATTTTTATTTACCTGTGACACCTGCTTGAAGGGTTAACACAGGTTATTTATGGCTGTGCGACCGTATGACTCACAGTCCATTTTCTTATTTTTATTTACCTGTGAGAACGTATAACTCACAGGTTATTTATGGCTGTGCGACCGTATGACTCACAGTCCATTTTCTTAATTTTATTTACCTGTGAGAACGTATAACTCATAGGTTATTTATGGCTGTGCGACCGTATGACTCACAGTCCATTTTCATATTTTTATTTACCTGTGCCACCTGCTTGAAGGGTTAACACAGGTTATTTATGGCTGTGCGACCGTATGACTCACAGTCCATTTTCTTATTTTTATTTACCTGTGACACCTGCTTGAAGGGTTAACACAGGTTATTTATGGCTGTGCGACCGTATGACTCACAGTCCATTTTCTTATTTTTATTTACCTGTGAGAACGTATAACTCACAGTTTATTTATGGCTGTGCGACCGTATGACTCACAGTCCATTTTCTTAATTTTATTTACCTGTGAGAACGTATAACTCACAGGTTATTTATGGCTGTGCGACCGTATGACTCACAGTCCATTTTCTTAATTTTATTTACCTGTGAGAACGTATAACTCACAGGTTATTTATGGCTGTGCGACCGTATGACTCACAGACTTTTTTCTTCTTTCATATACCTGTGCCACCTGCCAGCTTTATCACAGGTTAATTTTGGCTGTGCGACCGTATGACTCACAGACCATTCTCTTATCTTTTTTACCTGTGTGACCAGGTAGGAGGGCTAGCATAGGTTATATTTGGCTGTGTGACTGTATGACTCACGGGCCATTCTCTTATTCAATTATTTATTGATTGAGATTCTCAGATTGAGTTATGAGAGTCTACCGCTAAAACAGACTGGATTCCTGATGGTGAGTTACCTAAGGACGCCAGTGAGTGATAGTTCGTATATGGTAATCTGCATCTAAGTTTGTACTTTATACATATGAAGGATGATTTTATACCTTACATTGAGGTATACTATTTTAATGTTTCTTGCAGTGATCACATAGAATTTTACTATCTCACAATATATTCGATCACATACTATATTGAATCATGACAGTTATTACATTTTCTTTGTCGAAACATTCTTCATCAATTACTTGATTTATTTTCTCTCCTTGTTCGGAGTTCCATCGATACCGCCAGCCCGAACGACGGAAGGAAGTACGCAAAGTGACAAGTAACGGACCTTCAGCCGTCATTGCCACACTCCTTCTAGTACGACTTCAATTGTTCCCCCTACTGCAACATTTGTTCTACCGAGATCAACATCGGCGGGCAACACCAGCGTGCTAGGTAGACTACCAGCAGGCCCATTGCCCAGCTCTACAAGTGGTGTGACTCGTGAAGGACATGTAGGACCAGCCTGCTAGGTAGGTTACCAGCAGGCCTACTGCCCAGCTCTACAAGTGGGAGTCGTGAAGGACATGTAGGACGAGTCTGCTAGGTAGGTTACCAGCAGGCCTACTGTCCAGCTCTACAAGTGGGGTGACTCGTGAAGGACATGTAGGACGAGTCTGCTAGGTAGGTTACCAGCAGGCCTACTGCCCAGCTCTACAAGTGGGGTGACTCGTAAAGGACATGTAGGACGAGTCTGCTAGGTAGGTTACCAGCAGGCCTACTGCCCAGCTCTACAAGTGGGGTGACTCGTGAAGGACATGTAGGACGAGTCTGCTAGGTAGGTTACCAGCAGGCCTACTGCCCAGCTCTACAAGTGGGGTGACTCGTGAAGGACATGTAGGACGAGTCTGCTAGGTAGGTTACCAGCAGGCCTACTGCCCAGCTCTACAAATGGGGTGATTTGTGAAGGACATGTAGGACCAGCCTGCTGGGAGTGTTACCAGCAGACATCTGTTAGGTTTCCTCTTTAAGGACGGTTACTATTACATTTGGTGTTTGCCCGTGGGATATTTTACGTCTTGCGCACGTGCCATCGTTGTAACAGTTAGCACCGCGCTTCATTGTATAGCAGTAAGCAAGTTGAACATATGTTATCCCACTTATATTACTGATGTTTTTATGTTCGATGATAGCACTTACGCATCTTATGAACGTGATCTTACAGTTTCCAGTGATAGGGATCAGGATGTGGGAGTACCACAGGCAGAAGAAAAACTCATCCAAAAACAACAACGACCTTACTACACTGAGTAATATTGGGGGCACGACTGTCCCTTGATAAATTGCAGGAATGTAGGGTTACCATTCAAGAACTACTACATCTTTCATCAGCCTTGAAACAGATCCAATTGATAGGATTGCTAAAACATGTTTCTCCTGGTCATACTTTTCTATGACACTGTAGTACACTTAATTTTGTGATAGTATAGTGGTGAACGGCCATGTATTATCTGCATAAGTGTTAACGTTGTTTATCAAGATATGTGTTATTATCCTTAACGTACTTGCTATATGGATAGTTACATATGTTCTAGATACAGTTGACATAACATAACTGAGAACGGAATAAGATCTAAGAAACACGTTGTTACTTTACAGATCATATTAATAACCATCTCGCGGTATATTAAATGCCCAGAACCTGTGACATGTACACCTTTTGCTCCATAATAGACTCTTACGTAAGTTTTGTACATTCAGTTCCCTAGCATTTGTTCATATTTATACTTATGGTTATCCATTTGATTAGCCGGTTGTTGACTCCTAGATAGTTGCTTTCAAAGCTAAAGAAATAACCTGGTAAGTTTAAAGTGTGGCAAGTGCCAACTTATATTATCTTCGCTGTTCCTTGTTTATGTCTGGATACTTATTGGGTCTTAGTATCCTAGACACAGGCTCTTTGATTTTGAGACACGTTAGGACATGAGGTACATTTAAATATAGTCAAATTTAAACATTTAGCATATTCCTGGCAATGATTACTGTGTAATACTACAGGGCTCTACTGGGTATTATTGTTATTGTAATATTGCCAGAGTGTTTGTTTTGTTATCGTTGTTGTTAACATTGCGGCAAGCTGACTTAACTTGGGCACATAGCTATTCATGTGCCAAGCTGTGATTTCTATGCTTCGCTGTGGGACTCGTTAGCCCATATCGTTATTTCTTCTTTTGCCGGAGTAACCTTACCATTCTTGCTGCAAGTATATTCAACTTTGCACGAATGCTAATTTGTTGTAGGCGGGTGGAAAAATCGTGATTGATTGTGGGTTATATTACAACGTTTGTAAAACATTTTCAGATACACAATAAGTGTAATGATCGTATATGTCAGGCATGACAATTTGTGCAAAATGATTTCCATTTTGGTTTGTAAAGTTTCTCCTCTTTGTTATGCTTTATGCCAGTCAATAAAAGTTGCTGGTATTCCCACCAAGAAACATTTAGTGTGGAGTGATTATGGGTTCTTTCTGAATAACTATAACGGCCGAGAAGGTAGGCATAAATTCATTTTTGTGAAACAAAAATACATGTATGATTGTTTCCATTGTAACATACATATGATTGTTATCGTGTGATCTGTACGTAGCTCAGTGGGGCAAAAATGTGAAATATTCGTTCATTAAAGATCGGTGATGTTCGTAGGTTGAACAACACGGTCCATCCAGAAATCCTCTGAACAGAAACGTTTTACTTCCAGTAAAACAGTCTATTTCGTGTCAAATGAATCTGTTTGACGGAGTATCCGGCTTCTACTGGCGTTTTAAAAGCATATCTTCATGTACAATCAAAAACGACATAAAATCTACAAAATGCAGGTCTTTATCACTGTAAAATTCGTTTGATAGTTTTGGTTGCTGAACAGTCCCTCGGGATGGCGGTATAACGTTACCGCAGCTGGCACTTACCAACTTTAAGTACAGAACATGCGATCCCCCATTTATGGATTACAATGATATTTGGTATGTGGGTAGATGTTGGGAAGACGAAGATCAAGGTCAATTTTTGGTTCTCTGGTATGTGACCTTAGTACTGCATCACAGTCTGAAATCATTTGATCTGGATTTGTTATGGTCATGATTTTTCGGTGACGGATAGCTTAACACGGTGACATAAGGTATACGGTGCATGTTTGGGTCCCCTAGCAGGTTGCTCTGGAACTGCAGGGGCATTTATGCTCTGGAGAGTTTTGGTTGCTGAAGAGTTACCAACCTAGGATTGATGTGTTCAAAAATTCGTACTTTCCCAGAACTATATATCGTAGAGTGGAATTTGTGATCACCAAGTACAGTAGGGGCATCTTCTCTGGATAGTTTTAAAGAAAGCTTGCAGATAATTGTGCAAAAGTTATGTGTGACGGGTCGTTCGATGTAATATAACCAGCTGATGCCGCGCCGCGTGCCTGCGAAGCTGATGTATGTCTTACGCCGAACAGCGGCTATACCGGCTATATAGATACAGTTACCGCAGCTGCTACTTACCAACTTCAAGTACACGTACATGCGATCCCCCAGATAGGAGGCGTCAGGTCACTCCGCGTGAGTTCCTCACAAGGACGAACGCCTCGGCACAGAGAAGCAGCCTGCGGTAGAGAGGAATTCTTGAAGTGGTAAAGAACGCGTCAAGATTGTGTTTGGCCTCCAGTGAGAATCACACAAACAAAGGAGGCAAGAAAACGGAGATAAGCCAGTATGTGCGAGAAGTTGCGTTGTAAACATGTTACAAATTCATCTCCTAACATCCACATACACACACGCACACACACACATATACACATGAACACACACACACAAGCACGAACACAAACGCACATGCATACACAAACATGCACACACATAAACACATATATACACACGCATACACATACACAAACGCACACGAGTACACACACACATTTCCACACACACAAGCACACAAAAGCACACACACAAGCACACAAAAGCACACACACAAACAGAAACTCTACTTTCTCAGTCTGTGACTCTATCTCTTCCTCTGTCTATCTCCTTCCCTTTTTCCTCTCTAGCTCAACTCAACGCGTTGTACTTTGGATGAAGCTTGGTGCTTTTTTTATAGCCGCTAGTTCAATGCGGCTTCATTATAGTTACGAATTTATACCGGCCGGGTCACCTCAACTATTGCCGATAAGTGCGTTTTTTACATGCGAAGGTTTAACGCCTGAAGCTGACCGATGTATCCTTCTACACTTATTTTACGCCGTGACAACACTTTAAAGTGAGGGTATTGTTCTCCAAACATACACGCAAGGCCGTTTAAAATCACGTGTAAGACGGGGCTGTCTCACAGAGACTTTTAATACCCTCTTTCCACTAGGACGGCGCTCTCGCCGCGCTCTCTCTGCGACCTAAAATTTGGCAGATCGCTCAGCGAATTGTATAGAAAAGAAAACGAATTCTTTTTTAATACATTTTGTGTGTTTTGTTATCTCCTCAATCACACTTTTACGTTTTCTCTGATGTACCCAGTGTGAAAGCGAAGGATACACATATCCCATTCAGGTCGCAGTGAGAGCGCAGTGAGAGCGCAGCGCGATCGCCGTCTAGTGGAAAAGGAGCCTTACCTAACCTTCAGACGGGCTGACCCAGAGAATCGTCCCTGATACCTGCGGTGCCCCGGGGCGAACGTGAAACCTTTGTAAGGCAAGGCGACTCTTGACACCAGTCGGTCAAGACGCTAAGCTACGAAACATCCCAGGCCCCTCCCCCTCAATGAAGACACCGATTACAACACGTATATAAAGGCGCAGCTTTCGTGTCGGGAGGCAGATAGTAGTCACCATGGCAGTCTTTAAGGAACAATCGCCCTTTAAGACATACACAGGAGACTTTACAGGGTTCTTGGTGGTGGTCCTGGCGGTTCTCGTGGTCTGCGTGAGTCGCGGGAAGCGTCGTCGGACGGGGACGTTCCCGCCAGGGCCGCCCGGCTGGCCGCTGCTCGGGCACCTGCCGCTGCTGGGCCGCCGGCCGCACGTGAAGTTCTCGGAGTGGAGCCGGGAGTACGGGCCGGTGCTGGGGGTGAGGCTCGGGCCGCGTCGCGTCGTGGTGCTGAACGATTACGAGTCGGCGCGCGAAGCGCTGGTGGTGCGGGCAGACGTCTTCTCCTCCCGACCAGACTTGTATCTCATGCGCCTCTTCAGCAACGGTGGGAAAGGTATGGGCAACCTATATATTACGAAAGTCGCTGCACTTTTGTCGTGTCAATAAAGATTTCTTATATTGCTATGCTTCTTATTCATACATCTGTGAATTTAAACATTGATATACATTCATCACTTAAGGGAATGAGATATTGTTCGGAGCTTAAGCTTGTCTCTCTCTATATATGTAACATACACATGTGTGTGTGTGCTTCTTTGTATCTCTTCCCCCTTTCTCTCTCTCTCTGTACGTGTGTGTGTGTGTCACAGTGTGTGTGTGTGTCTGTCTGTCTGTGTGATGATCTTCAAGGAAGGTGGAAAAATACGAGCGGGTATGTTTTGTCGCGATAGTTGTAGTTAGGCAAGTAGAAACCAATGTGGTCCGTGACTACTTATCTACAGAGCTGGTCTGTAAACGGGATGTAGTTGTCGGTGGATTTTCTTTTCGTGTGAATCTTCTGTCACACGAGCCTGGAGGCCGGAAACGTGCACAAGAAAAGCTGGAATCCCTACCCTAACGGCAGTTTAGACTTTTAGAGTCGTGATTCACGGAGGTCACCTGTATCTATTACAGTTTACTATGCACAGAGTTTATCATGTCCCTGTCAGTACTAATTATTTAAGGAATTTGCCCTAAGAGAAGAGACCACATGAACCTGTCAACTCAAGCCCTATAAAATGCTGCCACAAATAACACATGTTTACATTCCTCAACAAGAATTATGAAGTAGTATATAAAGAATAAAGATGTGAATAGATAAAAGATAAAAGCGTCGTGTGCGGGGATCGAACCCACGACTTTCTGCATTTCAGCAAGGCTTGTCAACGCTCTACCCGTTGTGCTATTGAATCTTTCCTGGAACGTAAGTTTACTGACTCAACCTAAACCAGTGCTTCCTGTCAATAAGAATTCTCCCTGCAGTATTAACCGCAACATCCTGTCAATAGCCGTTCCCATATTTCTGTGTCTGCTCACGTGCCGACGCTTGGCCCAGACGACTCGAGCTAGAAAACGGACGCGAACCCTGCGAACCGTGGGTGCCCTAGTTCTTTTATTGGGACAAACCTACAGACAACTGTCCTGGCACATACACAGTGGTTTACTTTTAGACACGTGTTCAGAGTCCTCCCCAGAGGATGGAATAAGGGAGGCCCTCCACTATACTCTAGCTCAGCTCCACTATACTCCTTTTGAAATTTAGTGTGTTTCTTCCCTATTTTCTTGGTTAGTTTTGCTAAAATATTGTTGTGCCAAGTGTCATCACTTTTCCAGTCAACATTGTCTGCACAAACTTGTGAATGATCAAAACAATAGTTGTTTTCCCACTTCACAACAAAGGAATCACTATAAGTATAATACATTCTACTTGTAGTATTTGACACCCTCTGTCATTGCAAAATGAACCTATTATCATGGAAGCGCAGCGTGTTGGTTCAGGTTATTTTTGCCAGCCCCTCCACTATACTAAAAAATTCTGGGGAGAACCCTGCGTGTTCGTTAACTCCAACTTCGCTGAGTAATGTTTAAAGAGCTATGCTCACCATCCATTTTACTCTGTTAAAAGGAAACACTTTTTGTAGCGTGCATGATTTGATAATGGAGATCTAAACAATATAGTGCAACTGCACCAAGGACAAAACGAGGGGCCTCTACTTTCTTTACACATTCTTTACATAGCTTTCTCTCTCTCTCTCTCTCTCTCTCTCTCTCTCTCTCTCTCTCTCTATATATATATATATATATATATATATATATATATATATATATATATATATATATAGGGAGGTCTCTCTCTCTCTCTCTCTTTAGATCTCTCTCCCTCCCCACTCTCTCGGTGTGTATGTGTTTGTGTGAAAAGTCCTTCCAAAGAATACATGGTCCTAGAAACCTAGCTTCGTACGTTTTCCGATCGCTGTTGGGAACAACAAAGGACCGCACGTGTTCAGAGTTTCCGCTCGTGCTAGCTGCGGGCACAGAGTTCGGATGCCTTTGACCTCCACTAGCGAGGGGAATCAGAAACCAGGTTTAGGTGACGAAAACAAGTCGCTATATCCGTTTCCATACGAAGAAACCGCGGGATGCAATCATCACACTTCCGACTTCCAAGAACGTACGGTCAGTTGTAAATATTTTTGAGGTAAAACGGCACGCTTCAAAAACAGGACGTTCCTTGGATCAGAAAGTCGAACCGACACGGGTAGAGGAGCAGGGGGTGAACGAACTTGATCTTGCGGCTGAACGTGGCCTTGGCGTTGGCCCTGTTTCGGAGCAAATATACATCTGTCACTTCTCATGACAGGCGGGCGACATGCCCCAATACTCGCACCCGGGCAATACCAATGCCCAGGTCGCGGTCCCCAACTGGAACGAAAAATATTATCTAAAAGACACCAAAATACACAACACATGACAATACGTCAACCCCTTCTTGAGTTGTTTCCTTTCTTTTTCAAAGTCTGAAACTAAACCTGCCCTGCAGTTCCAAAACAAGCCGCTAGGGGACCCAAACCTATACCACTTACTCTCGATATCAAGAGCTCAGTGTCTACCACTCAAAAATCATATCCGCAACATGTCTAGAGATCAAGATATTAAACCCAAAGTGACAGATAAACTATCAAAAAGGCTGCCATGAATCAGGGCATTGACGATAGTTAACTTTTTTGGGGGGTGGGGGGGGGGGGGTAACCTATATCCGTTGTATTCAAACCAGGGTTTAATGGGAGCATGTTCAAAATATTATACTTTGAAAAAAAAACGTCGACTTGATATCTCTAGATATCTCTTATTCAGATATATCTATATTGTACGCGTATAAATATATCTTATATTATATTATAGACTGATTTACATAGAATTTCATTAGCCGAATCTGCAGCTGGAAGGTCCACAAAGGAGGCTATGTACGGGGGTACTAGGGAGTCGCAGGTAACCGCACACGGTCGGCCTTGCCCTGGCTGAAGTCAGGCGAAAGAGCGCGGTAGAGACGCGCTATAGCTAGGCACCGAGCCTTTCGGCCTTAGCGGGGTGAACTCAGGTCACCACTGGTCAAGCCAGGTCACGACTGGCCAGGCCCTGGATTTTAGGGACACTCGTGGTCGAAATGGGACAGCTGTTGCCTTTCCTGTATTCATACGCTCGTCTTTCTCTTTCTCTATTTCTCTGTCTCTGTCCGTCTCTCTATCTTCTTGATATATGTATTTGTTTACAAAATAAAATACACGTATCTATTAATCTATTTAGTAAATAAAGTACTATCCAACCAGAATATGACCAAAAATTCAAGGGATTTGAAGCCAGAACATGAGGGACTTATGTAGACAGAATTCCTAACTTGGCTTTGGGATCCTTTGGGTCAATGGGAAAAGTTACCCTTGAATACCAAATGGTAAACCAAATGGTCAGGTGGTTGTTGTGGATGTGGACACTGGTAGTAGTATACAGGTTTGGTTGCATTTAGTTTTGAACCCACAATTTTGACGATCTGATGTCTAAGTTTCCGGTAGCCTGATATCCACCTGTGTTTACCTTGCGTGTATCCCTAGGCCTGTCCTTGTAAGGTATCTCATTAACATAACCACACTATGTCAGACACGTGCACGGCAAACCACGTGTTAAATTGAACATGGGTGGTAGCGTCAGGGGGTAGCCCACGTTACATGCACAAGGGTAGGATGTTGTTCGAGATATACACCATGCTCTAAATGACATGTGGAGGACTTCTATAACTTTTTGGATCTTTCGATAAACTTGCTTGCATGTCGACCAAAGTTAACTTTATCATCCCTTTTTTACTTCAATATCCAGGGGATCGAAGTAAGTGATTGGTCTTGTTTCCCTTTACTCTCTAAGCAGGCTCCGGAGGTTAGGCTCCGGCTGTGTTTGACGTTATCTTAGTCGTTTTTATTGGGCTTTCTATTTTGTAATGATCAAGAGAGTCCATTACAAACGAATGGCAGCTCGCTCCATCCAGACCCTTGCGATTTAGCCCCGCCTATTGTAAGCTCCTCGCAATTCAGCCCCTGGCTGCAAAGAGTGAGTAGTCGGCCCACCCAATAACAATAATAATAACAAAATGAAATAGAAAGCCCAAATGAAAACGACGAAAAAAACGTCAAAAAACAGCCGGGGCCTAACCTCTGCTTGGAGGGTAGTTTCCTGCCACATAAACAGTTCACTCCCGCATACATAAGCTTTTGGGTCACGGTGACCTCCGCTTGCTTGGGGGTCACCTAAGGTTATGTTTGTGTGACCTTAACGGTCTAGAAGTGTGGCAAGGTCAGCGGAAGATGTCCTCCGCGAAGTCAAGTTTGTTTGGCCTTAAGTAGGCGTGTTGAGCGCCAACACACTTAAGACGTCTTGTGCAGCCCCGAGAAGAAACCAAACAGACCAAAATAAGGAGGTGGCGAAGGACAGGATCACGGTGACTGATGATCTTAAGGAAGATGGTCGTCTTCGGTTGTTCTTGTTAATCACCAAGCAGATCTTACGTTAGTATAAGATAGTATCAAAAGCTGCCAGAGGAGTGAAGCCGGCTTAGGATTGTGTTATGGAAAATGGACACCTTTTGGCTGACTACACTCCTTGGCCAGTTTGGTACTTATGCCATTGTAGGATCTGCTTGGAGATTATGTTCTTGTACGTCTGTTTTTTTTTCTATTTGCTTTTTTGGGCAGACGAGGACAATGTGGTACTACAATCATGTTAGTAACTTATATCAACAGTGCCACATACACAGTACAGACAGAAGGTAAAGGTAAAGGTATAAGTTTTCTTTTACCTCCCCGACCGAAGTCAGGTACCCATTTTCACACCTGGGTGAAGTGAGGAAGGTCGTTTTAAGTGCCATTTCCAAGGGCATAAAGTTTTGGCCACGGCGGGTATCGAACTCAGGACCTCTAGATTCTGCTCTACCTGTTTCGCCACACGCGGCGCCACAATCGTCGATTGTTCTTGCCCGTCTTTTCGCTTGTCTGGTAGCCTGGTATCCAGCCCAGCGGTTTGCTTGCTTGACCCTTTGTTTAGTCACGAGAAGCTCAAATTGGCCTGATGGCCACTTGTCATGACTCATGTGGGAGGAGAACAAAAGACAAAACATAACAGAGATACTGAATTTTTAAAAAAAAGTTGAAGTCCTTCCCGCGCCTGATGGCGCATAGGGCGACGCCCATCTCCGTTTCAGTAGCCCTGGGCCACACAACGCAATCACTACAGCTGGGGGCTAGTCCACTGGTAGTGGTGTGTTCAACTTCCATACTCTTTCCCGAGTGCCGAGTGCTAAGCAGAGAAAGCAGCATGTACCATTTTTAAAGTCTTTGGTACGAGTCACTATGACTCGGCCTACCTAATGCAAGGCGAACACTCTACCCACTAGGCCATTTCACCAGAGATACTGAATACATCAATAAATTTCTAATAAATCTATAAACATGGAGTGGTATCATTAAACCACATGCACGATCATGTTATACTTCGAAAACACACACAAGTTGAAAAAGGAGAGATGATAGGGTACTAATGATTTTCTTCATTACCTGGTTGAATCTCGCTTATAGCAGCCCGCCCAAGATCCGACAAGTCTCCTAGAAGATGTCATTAAAGTTACAGCCCTGCGTTCCACAGAATATTTTCTTTGTCTTCTTCAAAATTACCTTGAGCACATTTTACACGTATGTTCGCTGTTTGTCGGTAGCACTTTTTTATAAGAAGCTTTGGAAAAGAAAAATGTGTATTAAGAGTGGGGTTCTTGATAGACGTGATTTAAATTACAAGCAAAGCATAAGACATTTACTCGTAATAGAAATGTAGGGAAGGATCTAAAGTGCTAAAAAAAAGTACGGAAAGGTAGATCTATCCTAGACTTTATAATGGCTCCCTCTAGGTTAAGATAGATGACCCGAAACAGTCCTAACCGATATGCTTGGAATTCATTTTTGTTGACAGGGAGAATATTTCCGCGCTGAAGAAAAACAATCTTTCCTTTGTTTCCTCAGGGATCGGCCTGGCTCCTTACACGGCCAAGTGGAAGGCGCAGCGCCGCTTCACCGACCGAACCTTGAGACGTCTTGGCATCGGCAAGGTCACCTTCGAGGGCAAGGTCATGCGCGAAGTGGACGACCTTGTCTCCAAAATCAGTGACTGTCATGGCGCCGCGTTTGACCCCAAATATCACGTAGGGGTGGGCGTGGTGAACATCGTCTGTTCCTTGGTGTTCGGGGAACACTTCAAGCACGACGATCCGTTATTTCTTAAGCTCTTCAACGCCTTGGAGGACATTTCTCGCTACGGGGGGTCCACCAAGCACCTGAACATTTTCCCCGCCTTGCGGCACGTCCCGGTACTGAACAGGGGCGCCGTTCGAACCATGGCGGCCGTCAGCAACGGACGGGACTTCATCTCCGCCATGATTGGTCAACACAAGGCGACCTTTGACCCTAGCAACATCCGGGACTTCATCGATGCCTACCTGTTGGCCATCTCATCAGAAGAAATTGAGGAAAAACGCGACCGTTTCTTAAACGAAGAAGAACTGAGACAAGACATTTTTGACCTGTTCATCGCGGGGACAGAGTCCACCACAGCGACAATCCTGTGGTCGCTTCTACTCCTCTCAGTACACCCAGAAATACAGAGAAAACTTCAAGACGAACTTGACTCTGCCCTTGGTCCACACCAGGACGTTTCGGTGCTGGACCGGCCATACCTACCGTACACCGAGGCCACCATTCTCGAGGTTCTCCGGTTCAGGCCCACGCCGTTCGGCCTCCCACACGCCACCACGGCGGACGTCACGCTGGGCGGGTTTGAAATTCCCGCCAAAACCCAGGTCCTCATCAACAGGTGGGCGCTGAACATGGACGACCGGAAGTGGTCACACCCCGACAAGTTCGACCCAGGGCGCTTCGTTGACCCGGAAGGACATCTGGATGTGCCCGTGTACTTCAGACCATTTCTTATGGGTGAGTACATAATTATGTACAATTCTATACACAATTCTATAAAATTTCAAAAGTCCATGTCGATGTAGGTAGGTAGTCGCAAAGCCTTTTTCTGTCGATGTACGAATTGAAAAAGAAAGAAACTTGACACGCATGCCACAACGTCTCACTGGACAAAGTCAGAAAACTGGACATTAAACAGGACTACTTTGTAAGAGGTATAAAGGGGCCATATACATTAGGACACTTCAGCCATCACTGAATAGAGATGGTTGGTGTTCCTGGCACGTTTGACCAATTGCTGACGACACGTATCCGCAAGATCACGTGTTAATAACATTACGTGTCCGTAACTCTCGCGATGTTCTGAAGTGATTGGTCCTCAGTATTGATCCTGAAGAAGGCGACTTTGTGGCAGGATACAGATACAGATTGCTAATCGTCAGCCACTACCACGCACACTTTTTTGTAAAAGCTATTGCTGATGAATATTTGTTTGTTTGTTTGTTTGTTTGTAATGAAATGTATTCGAATATTCTCACCCACAGGCCGCCGCGCTTGTATCGGGTCCCACCTGGCCAAGATGGAGCTTCTGCTCTTCCTCTCAACCATCCTGCGGCGCTTCACCATCAAACCGCCAGAGGGCACCCCCGCACAGTCCCTGGAGGGCCACCTGGGCGTCATCCTGCAGCCTCCCTCCTTCCGAATATGCGCCGTGCCGCGGTCAACAACGGAGAACTAGAAATATGATTATTATTTCGTAAACTGAAATTGACTTTGGGGAGGTTTAAGGACAATCTTCCAGAAGACTGCACACAATTTGAAATGTCTTATTAATCCCAAACAAAATTCTTCGTTTATACTATAAAGGACTCGAGATCAAAAATAATATTAGCATTATCAAATGTATACATGTATAACATATGTATGTGTGTGAGTGCGTACGAAATTATTCCTTTGAATTACATGAATTTGGGCCAAAGAACATCCGATATTGGACATCATATAACAGTTTTATAATACCACATGACATGTAACGCACACGTACCTTTGATGGGAGCACAGTATGATCTAATCGCGGCAGCATGTATTTCCGTAAAACCACCTCACAGGAGTGGAACTGAAAGCGATTTTTGGACCTCAAAGTTGTTTTAGTCAGTCAGTCTAGGTAGAATAGAAATCCAGCGAATGTAGAAATGTTGGCGGTGCTTTTATGTTCGTGGTTTTTATGGCCACTTCACCCGAACACAAAACAACAGAGAACATTTTTCTATTGCAATATACGGGACTACATATATATGGTGCTGTCGCGAACGCGAAACCACCGCACCGCGGACACTCCATATTCTCATAATCAATATCATGATTGAAATTAAATCCCCGTGAACTTCAGTGCAACAGTTTTTCGAAGTATGCAGTTGTCTCACGACTTAATTATGGAAACTATGTTTTAGATAAGTTAGAAGCAATACATGAATATATGTGTGTGTTAGTTACCACACAACATTGCAACGTTACATTCTTGTGATATCGCTAGTATGCACATGTACATTTGTATATAGACTGAGGCTATTTATTAAATAAAGTATACATGAACAATGACAAGGGCTTCGGGATGCTGAATTTAATCAAGGTGAACATCCGCTCCGATGGTCTTCTCACCAATCTATAAGCAGATGCAACGTTAGCAGTTATCATTTAGACGTATATTGAGCGCAATTAACTATAAACAACTGGAGTCGAAACGCGTTTGGCAAACAAAGGGAAAAGATTTATTCTCGTACTTTTCCACAGAAACACGCCCATAACATCGGTAAAGGTCAGTAGAACGGGCACTGAACATCATAACATATGATAACAAACTAATCATGAATACAACTCTACGTGACAGCAAATACTACAGTTTATCTATGTTAAGGATATTGGAGGAGATAAGGGGTTGGCGGTGGGTCGAAAACCGGGGAGCGAGTCTCGTGCGCCTCGTTTCCCGCGGACGAAAGACAGAATGAGAGCCCCGGTGTTGGTGGGCGGAAGTATGAATAGGGAAGGACGGACACGCGGTCACCACGTGGGAGGTCAGAGAAAGACCGGGGACTGGGTTGTCGTAAATTAATAAAAATGACATCACTGACATTTTTCCACATTTGGCGGTGTTTTGTACGTTTTTTGTTTAGGTTGTGCGCACGTCTGCTGAAAACGGAAGGTTTCACTTTATCCTAACTCTTATTTTCATAACAAACTACGGTCGGTTTGCGCCAGTCATGTATCTGTAAAAATCGGACACTTCCAGCAAAACTTGCCAAAGCAAGCCAGACTGCTAGAATTACTTCTACTCAGAGATTACATCCATCAAGATGTAAGGAGTTTTGTGAGGTTCATGTTGAAACCAAACCCTTATACATACTCACAGTACCTCAACCAAAAGCCCCAATCGTCCATGAACTGAAGATTGTACATCCAGGTAGTTAGATATGCATGATAACGGTTACTCAAGCGACTGGATAGAATTCTGTAGCCCCCAATCAGTTACAGAATCTGCTTGCAATGTTGCGTTAAGTTTGACAAGGTTATGGCCTTCCTTCATAATAAACTTGGTAGGTAAACATTCCAAACGTAAAGCAGTGGGGACACCATGCGACCTTTACAAGTACTGCAACCATGGTCAATATCGACCGAAGGGGGCCATATATGTGTGATGCATAATACTGTAAATGCATTTAAGTTTGCGGGGATTTAATTTCACGGTAGCGGGAAAAGAGACTTTTCGCGGTGGATTTAAGTTCGCGGTAACACCATAGACTGCACTCACTGCAGTCTAATACCATTATAGAAAAATGTTCGCGGTGGTTTTAATCGCGAACATTAGTCCACCGCGAACATTTCTGCATTTACAGTATCGGCAATGTTGCCTGGTGCTCTACATATATTGCAATTTTGATAGCATAAAACAAGTAACGTTACAAGAAAAGGCAGAAAAGACATCATGGTTAAAATCCACAACAATTCTCATTTCATGTGGTCCACCCAGGGGATTTATTATGTACATTGTAACAGTCAGTCACTCAATCCTCAAAGTGAACTTATGGACTGTCCCAGTAAACTTAACACTGCTCTTACAAGAATATGACGATCTTTTTAAGTTCTTAAAGGAAATCACATGTCACTTCACCATCTACAGTAAAACTTGGCCAGCCAAATACCAGGCATAGCCAAGTCCCTCCAGTCATAAGCCATATGGAACTGTACTGTCCAATTTCAAATAGTTAAGAGTTACTTACGACCTTATTTTCTAAAGCAACAATCACTCCTCAGTTACCAACCATGTTCCTCAGTCCCTTGAGGGTCCTTGAGCAGTTGTTTCACCGCACTTTGAAAAAGTGTGACTGCACTTTGCAACCTGTGATACATGTACGTACCTACACCAGAGCAGTAGTAGCCACTCAATACAACTCAGCCTGTCTTACTTGAGATAAAAGAGAGGTGGTGAAGGCAACTACCGTGAGCACTGCCTTTGGACTTGCAGCTCCAAGGTGATAAGTTAAATCACTGCAGAGATGGGCTTTGCTAGAGATGTAGCTAAGCCCATCCATCTCATCATATTGGATGGACCTGGGTCACCAGCCAATCTCTAAGATCATGTGACAAGATCCAGAGGACACTGGGTACTCTCCAAGCAGATGTTCGGCTGTGGCTGTTTCTGACATGTTTTAGCCGTTTTTGTCTGTTTTGTACTGTTTTCTTCATATCCGCCAGCGTGGCTGGCAAAATAGAATGCTAAACAAAAGCAAACCACCTAAAACACATTTAAAAAATAGCTGGAGCTGAACCTCTGCTTGGAGAGTAGACTCTGGGTGTAAATTACAGTCAAAAATGTCCTTTCGAGTTTGCAGACCTTTTGGCCATTTGATCTTCTTGTTTTTCTAACAAGGGCATTAATGTTACTTCTCCATTTGTGTGACAATAATCTTGGTTCCATCAGCAAAAATAATGACTATCATATTTTGGTTCTAAAATGTAAATGTTTGCTCTTGATGTTCCCCGCTGTCGAGTGGTTTCACGTCGACAGCTTCTCCACAAACACCTCAAGAATGTCCTCATCCACCACGCCCATAAACGTGTCAACAACCTTCCCGTCTTTCAGCCCAACAACCGTCGGCACCGCACGCACCTGGCAGGGGAGGAGACACAGTTTAGTTCATTGCCTAGAAGTGGTATTATGAACACAAAACAAACAGGTATGTGTGGGGAAACCATAGGGACTTACCCCTTCTAAATTTTCTGCCAATCACTGTCAACCTCATTCACAGAATGACCCTTCTATGTACATTTTGTATCTAAAGCAGTGAAACTGATTTCTGATACTTATGACCCCCTCTTGCAAAAAGTGGTGTGTTCCTGACGTCACTGCTGGGGATAGAAGGGTGACATTCTGTGAACAAGGTCGACAGTGATTGACCGAAAATTTAGAAGTCCCCTATAGTTTAATTCAGTGTTGGAAGTAAAGTGTTAGCATTTTTCCATGATGGATTCTACCAACACAGATGAACTTTCATGCTTTGCTTGAGGATATCTTACTGCACCACAGGATGTCTGCTACTTAACTGTAACCCTGGTGACAGCTGTCTGGCCTAGGTCGTTGACCTTATTTGTATGGCGAAGAAGAAGAAACAGAGCAAAATAATATGAAGGTAAACATAAATTTGCTTTAGGATATCTTACATCATACTGCATGGCGATCTCCTGCAGGTTGTCAATGTCGACCTTGGCCAGTTCCACATCTCCGTTCTTCGCTGAGATGACCTTGTCCAGACGAGGCGCCAGAACCTTGCAGGGGCCGCACCATCTGTAAGAAGGGGGGTGTGATGGGGTGATCTTTTTCAAATAAGTGATGGTTTTAGAAACAAACAAAGAAAACATTACGATATCTGACAATTATATGTTATCACATTGATTATGCATGTTTGCCTCTCTCAACTTTGACAAGTTTTATTCAAAATGCACGGGCTTGCAGGATGTCCAGTTGGAAGCATCCTGAATTGTTCTGAACTACACAACTGGTAGCTCCACTGTAATTACAATGAAAACAATACTAGGGCACCAATTCATATAAAAAGTCACATATGCCATTAAAAAATATTTGTAAGCTTTTCCTTTTAAATATCCTATCTAATTTTCCTAAAGAACATTTCCTGTAAGCAAGGATACCAGGTTCCAATTTGTTCACTGTGCTGACATCATAGGAATTTAATTTGAATACCTGGCGGCAGGATTCAAGAACTGGAAGTATGATTTTCAAGGTGTAGTTCCCTCAGAAATTCCAATAAATTTCACAAGCACAAACTCAAGCCAAAGCACAAAAGTTCCATGAAACTGACACATGTATATCACTTATGCTGAATAGAGAATAAGAACTTGGCCTCCATAGCAGGCTCTCTGGGGCCTATTTTTGTGCTCATATTCATAATACACTTTTGTTGGCCATTTCTTTTTGTACTTGTTGTGCCAGTTGTCGCTGATTACTGTCCCGTACAAAAAGAAATGGCCAACAAAAATGTGTATTATGAGCCAAAAAAAGGCCCAGAGAGGTAGCCTGTGTTTACACAAGCTCTCGCCGGCTGGGCTTAATGACCCCCTCCCCCCTAGGGAGGGGGCAATCGTAGGGCCGGCCGCTAGGGGCGCGATTTTAGTCAGGCTACCAGAGAGGCTGCTATGCAGGACAATATGAACTCACGTTGCGTGGAAGTCCACTATGACAGGTTTCGTGTTGTTCAAGACTCTGTCCTTAAAGTCCTCCTCGTCCTGCACGTTGAAGGAAAACCTCAGGACTCGGCTGGTGGAGAACGGAGCGGCTTGTCTCGCGCTGAGGAGATGGGGACTCGCTAACGGTGGTCTATGAAGCCGTGCAACAGAGGCAGAGGCTTGGAGAAGTCTTGTCAATGGTCTTAGTGCCATGGCTGCAGGTTGGGGACCTTTGGAATAGGAGAAAAATGACATGTTGTAGTCTTTGGTTACTATAACTAGCCAATTTTCCACCAGTGTATTCTGATGCTGACAAGGGACTCACTATTATGGAGGTCTGTGGGGTGGGGTGTGAAGCCTTGCGACAGAAACAAAAGTTTTGTCAACGGTCTTAGTGCCATGGCTGCAGGTTGGGGACCTTCAGATTTGGAGAAAAATCAGGTTTCAGTCTTAGATTATTGGAATTAGCTAATTTCCACTAGCGCGTGGTGATGGCTGACATTGGCTAACGAAGATTTGTGAAGAGGTGTGGCAGAGGCAGAGGTATGGAGGAGTCTAAAGTTAACGGTCTCAGTGTATCCACCACTAGTCTGGCACTGAGAGGGACTGGCCAACGAGAGTCTGTGGGGTGGAGTGTGAAGCCGTGCGGCCGTGACAGAGGCTTGGAGGAGTCTTGTCAACGGTCGCAGTGCCATGGCTGCAGGTTGGGGACCTTTGTGTAAACGGGGCCATCCCGTTTAGACTAAGATGTTTGGTATCCTAGGCTAGAGTGACAGCAATTAGTTAATGTGCCTAGCGACGGCCGGGTCCTCTCTGTTCTCTGATACCCCACCGTCAGCTGGCCGGGAAAGGCCCACAGTGGGAGATCAGGTAACCACTGCAATTAAGCTAGTCGGCAGAGGTCAAGTACCAGGTTAATAGGATCGGGAGTAAGAAACTTTGTAAATAAGACAAACGCACGCAGAACTTGTTACCAAAAGTGTTAGGATAACTATTGAATGTTGACTATGTGACCGACGTTGTTGACTAATACTAGTAGTAGCGCTAGTCTCGACTTTGACTTAAGATGGCCCAACATTGTAACTCGACCGGAGCCGTTTGATTGACACCTTCGCCTGGGATCCCACGTCCGATATCTCGGTCACTGTGAATGGAATGTACAGAGTCCCGGACCGGCTGGAAGATGAGTTGATGTATAGCTTAGTAACCACGCCGGATCCCTAGTTACCGATCGATGATGTAACCGACATAGAAAACTCCAATGTTAGCGAAACTACGGGACGTTTCCCGTTTGAAACATGACAGAATTGTTGTGAGAAGTTGTACTCATAGTTTAGGATAGCAATGGCGACTGACAGAAGTCGGATTCGAATGTTAATAAGATTTCTTTGTGATGTACAGTGTTCTAGAGTGTCAGAATACCTGTTGCTCCTTCCCTCTCTCAGAGTTGGTACAGTCCAGAAAGTTTGACAGCTGCATTCGAACTTGCATTATAAAGTTTTGGCCGGTTGTGCCCAAAGCAGTTCCAAGGGGGTGAGTAGCCCGAGGGCTGACCGAGGCATAAGTTCACGACCCCGCCGGTCTGACCCTCAGGTGAAGCCTCCGAGGAGCTTTTTAATATGAAATTTACTGGTTTTCTTACGCTTTGCCACTCAATGTCACTTGAGTTCCGGACTTCTGAGAAGTTATTAGTCCTCATTTACATGTTTCCTGGGCCAATCAGATTCTAAAGATTCGCATAAGATTAGCCGTATTTGGTCTTGGCCCAACCCAAAATTTAAAAGATAAAAAGGAGACACTCGATTCAGAGAGTGCAGTTCGTGCCGTGGCAGCAGTTTCGTGCCGTGGCAGCAGTTTCGTGCCGTGGCAGTTTCGTGCCGTGGCAGTTTCGTGCCGTAGCAGTCGTTTCGTGCCGAGAAAGGTAGCGGCCTCGGGCCGTGGCAGTTTTGCCACGTGCTGAAAGAAGTTGTGGAAAGATCTGGAAAGTTTGGACTTCAGTGACAGAAAGTAGGATCTGGACTTTGCCAACTGAGAGTGAAGAGTACTTCTGATTGTTACCAGCGACGGCCATCACCAGTTGAGTTGTGAATAAAGTCGATCTCGAGAGAACTTGAACTTCGCCTTGCCTCAATCACTTCGGACATCATAGCAGGGTCCAAGCTAAGTCTTGGCACTCTCACATCTGGCGCTGCGAGCAAGGACGAAGAAGTCGCAGAGAAACCGGGAAATCCATTGGATCGCAAGTTCAAGGCGGACAATAGAAAGGACAACGGAACCACAAGGCGTGCTGGAGGGAGCAGGCGCAGCGAAGCCCAATGGTCAAGACCGAAGTGGACTGGAGGTGGGTAGTACTGTTGTTATGGACAGACCCACGTTGCACGGCTTTTACCCGGTCTTAGTTAATAGTGTTTTGATAGATTGACAGCAGAAACGAGCGAGAAAATGGAGAGAGAAATCAGTGCCCTTGTTAGATTGTCGTTTGTTTTGATGGTACTTGTGGGAACGGGAACTTCGACAGGGGCCCCGGGGCAGGCTACGTCCAGTCCGTGTAGCCGGAGGGACGTGCCGAGTCCAAGTCCTAGAGTAGGGGGTCCGGGATACCCACCAGACAGAGATAGATCCCCGAACCGGTATGGAAAAGGCGCACACGCCACTTGTTGTCGAGACGTCAACGCGGACGCTCGGGCACTAGATGTCTTCCAAATACGGAAGGTCGTCGGAGTGGTGCCCTAGTGACCCGTGTTGATAATTGTCTCTGTTTTTTTTTAGGATGGATAGATTGACCCACGGCACGGTTAAGGATTAACGAGTAATGGAAACCCTTTTTGATTTTGGCATGGATATGCAAACTGTTGAAATGTGAAAAGTGATGATTTGGGAATATGATAGTATTAAGTTGAGTTTTTGGCTCCGGAGAGCCGGCAGTCGTAGTCGGTTGTGTGATTGCGTCAAGTTCGCAAGTCCGCTTCCGCCAAATTATGTCAGAGAGAGATATGTTGATGATGTAGTAGTTAGATACCTCAGGTGTACCTCGGGACGGCTGTCCCGGTGCACACCCCGGGCTTCTTGGTGGGTCAGCCCGGCTAGTATTGCGTGTAGGCATCCAAATCGGACTCGTGCAAACTGGCAGGTTGGTTCCCAGGTTGTCAGGGGAGGGGCAGTTGTTCGGCTGGTAGGGCACGCTGGGACGGGCTGAAGGCAGTCGTGATAGTGTGTAGATTAGAGTGATGTTGTGGCATGGAAGCCAAGGCTGACAGGCGCCCCTTCATGACGTTTGGCTCGCCGCTGCTGCTCATGGGTGGGTACACCAAACCGGTCACCACTCGCCGTTACGAAGTTGTGCAACCCATCACCCAAACGGGCGGGTTGCAGGCTGACTACATCGTGGTGGCAGCGTCGGCCAAGCGGGGGTTCGAGGAGTCTGTCCCCTGAGAAGTTTTGAGTAGACGCAGGACGCGTCCGGAAATTCAGTTTTGATGTTGTTTTATGGAAATTAGGGATGAAGGGAAGGATGATGAGATGGAAAGGTACACTTTGTGACAGTTTTCCTTTCGCGACGCTTGATCTGCTACTTCACTCGCAGTGCTCAGTTGTGTAACCCAAAACCCAAACGGGCGGGATTCAGGCGAAACGCGTCGTGGTGACAAGGGCGATCAAGCGAGGATTACTGTCACATCGGAGTTGATTGGTAGATGAACGCGTGGACCCAGCAAAAGGGGCGCGTTGGAAATGTTAGGATAAATTGTTGTGATAACCTGAGACGGTTGATGAAGTAGAGTAGAGTTGGTAACGTGATATGTCCACGGACCCTGAGGCTGAACAAGGTGCCCCGCTGGATGAAATAGGCTAAGGATAGGTTAAGGATTAGAATTAGCTCGGTACAGAAAGTACCGCGAAACGGTTCTCCGACATATGTTGGACAGAAGATGTCAACAGACATGAATCCAGTGTGATGGTTTCATATTGTGTTTGGAGATACCAGAATTCTCTTAAATTGTAACTCTCGACACAGGGTCGTATGAGTGCTTCTCCGCCCATCCACCTGGCGGAAAGGATTGATTTGACAGTACTAGTGATAATGATAAGGATAAGTTAAGGTGAAAATTTAGTGTAAGGTGTGTTAGGTGAATAAGGTAGAAGACCGGGTTAGGGCTTGTGTATGCGTGTGTCTGTTTCAGTACTGCAGGACTACCACCCAACGGCCTGGCCAACCGGACATACCGGCTCCTTCGATTCAGCTCAGCTATACGAGACGTTCCGAGCCAGCGTGGCCAAGACTAAGTTCTCCTACGGCACAAGGCTGGGCACTGGAAGTTCCTTCTACCCACTACAAGGTCCAGAAGCAGACCATCCCGTTGAATTCTCCAAGTCCAACACCAGGCAGGCTGCTGGACTTCATCGACAAGGGAGTGATCAGCATAAAGAAGCTGAAGAACCTGATCCTGGACGAGGCTGACAGTATGTTGGACATGGGCTTGAGTCAGAGATCCGCAGGCTGGTGGAGACAGCTTCCTGGGACATGCCACGCAAGGGTGACAGATAGACCCTGGTGTTTAGCGCGACCTTCCCGGAGGAGACCCAGAAGCTTGCGCGGGACTTCCTGGAGGACTACATCTTTCTGACCACCGGCCGTGTGGGCGGAGCAAGTACCGACGCGGAGAAAATCTCCGACAACCGAGAAACTTAGGCCGGAAACGTGTGCTGGCGTCGACGTGGCGGAGACTAAGAGGAATGCTGATTTCTCGGACAATGACTAGTCTCGTTTGGACGCAGTCGCGACCATGGAAAGACGATGACGTCAATCATGTGATGCAGTCCGGGGACGTCAACAGCCTGCAGCTGTCGTAAGCGATGGGGTTTCGTGGAACATTGATACATCATCATTTCTACTTCTCCCCGCTCCAGTCCTTAGGCGAGACTCCTTACGCCACCGAACTTTCCGGTATCGCGTAGCCGTTCTACCACCGACACCCTTCCCAGTCTTCCATGGTACCAGTCTGTCTCCGGAGCTGCCACTAACGTTCGTCGCGGATCGTCAGCTTCACGTCGGTGGAATTCCCCCTGGATGGACATCGTATAGAGACCAACCCCGCCAGAACAGTCGAAACGGGGTATGATCTTGTTCTCGGAGAACTAGTGAGGACGCAGAACCCATGGATTACGTAGCTGAACCCATGGATTACAAAGCAGAGCGCTGTCCTGACGTAATGAACGCTATTCCTGGGCAGAGGTGCGCGAGGCCTGGAGACGACGAGAGCCAGCCTCCGAAAACGAACTGTGAAACAAAGGACATTCCGCGACGTAGCCAATAGGGTAAGGTTAAGATAGGATAGGGTAAGGTTAAGGTAAGAGTAGGGTAAGGATAGGAAATGTGTAAGTGATATAATGTGTTTTGACAAGCGGTCAATGACCGAGACGAAGTAGTAATGACTAGATTTGTGATGTGATGGTAACAAGCGAAGCGTGCGGTAGTCCTGATGAGGTAATTAGTGGTCGGGTAATCGGGACAGGACGGGTGGCCCCAAGGAGGTTAGATGATAAAGTTGTGGCCGGAGAACCCCCGCCAAGCTCTCAGGAACCCTGGGAGAAGGCCACCGAGGTGGTTGTACACAGCACCCGTTGTTGTGTGTGCGGTGCGTTGTTATTATATCGAGTCGGTACCACCTTGGATAGAAACGGTTACACTTGCGGTTTGATGCAGTCCCAGTTTCTGATGAAGAATGTACTTTGTACTCGGGGCTCCCTTACGCAAAATTATTGTAATGAAGTAAATGAGTAGTTACTGTATTCAGAACTCTCGATTGCTACCTATGGCCGCATCCGTAGCCGTTGGGAGTGCTAGCAACGATAGGGCGGGGAATGGTTGTCTCCCGACCGCTGTACGTGGTCTAGCCGCTCACCGGGAGGGATAGCTGCTGTAGTAAGGTTCTCCATTGGTCCCTATGTCGGCGTCCGTAACCGTTAGGTGTCCTCCAGTTAGTTACCCCTTAGGAATTGCAGCACTTGATGTTCTTCCGCCCCTGGTAGATAGTTGAGAGGCGAAAGTGATAACGATAAGTTGAGGACTTTAATAGCCGCGAAGTATCAGCTCCCATTCGAATCGTCGAAAGTAGCCATCTCGGGGTCACTGAACCCTAGCCCCAGCGGAAAAGTAGTTGAGTTTGATGTCAACTTTGAATTTTCACGTGGCGGTAGTTTAAGTCGCCACAGGGCAAAGAGTGTCGACAAGAAATTGCGGGAGTAATAGTGTAGTCCGTGTTTCCGTAGTGCTGTAGCCCTCCGCAATTTGCCAGTCGGAGATTTCGTGAACAGTGGCTGCTGTTATTATCCGTTATTGTTTGTTCTCCTTGTACCTTCTGTCTGGTGTACCTTGGTAATCGGTACCCATTCAGTCCCCAAAGGTACTGTCCACTGCGCCAGGGACGGCGCAGGATTTAAGTTGGGGGGTGTAAACGGGGCCATCCCGTTTAGACTAAGATGTTTGGTATCCTAGGCTAGAGTGACAGCAATTAGTTAATGTGCCTAGCGACGGCCGGGTCCTCTCTGTTCTCTGATACCCCACCGTCAGCTGGCCGGGAAAGGCCCACAGTGGGAGATCAGGTAACCACTGCAATTAAGCTAGTCGGCAGAGGTCAAGTACCAGGTTAATAGGATCGGGAGTAAGAAACTTTGTAAATAAGACAAACGCACGCAGAACTTGTTACCAAAAGTGTTAGGATAACTATTGAATGTTGACTATGTGACCGACGTTGTTGACTAATACTAGTAGTAGCGCTAGTCTCGACTTTGACTTAAGATGGCCCAACATTGTAACTCGACCGGAGCCGTTTGATTGACACCTTCGCCTGGGATCCCACGTCCGATATCTCGGTCACTGTGAATGGAATGTACAGAGTCCCGGACCGGCTGGAAGATGAGTTGATGTATAGCTTAGTAACCACGCCGGATCCCTAGTTACCGATCGATGATGTAACCGACATAGAAAACTCCAATGTTAGCGAAACTACGGGACGTTTCCCGTTTGAAACATGACAGAATTGTTGTGAGAAGTTGTACTCATAGTTTAGGATAGCAATGGCGACTGACAGAAGTCGGATTCGAATGTTAATAAGATTTCTTTGTGATGTACAGTGTTCTAGAGTGTCAGAATACCTGTTGCTCCTTCCCTCTCTCAGAGTTGGTACAGTCCAGAAAGTTTGACAGCTGCATTCGAACTTGCATTATAAAGTTTTGGCCGGTTGTGCCCAAAGCAGTTCCAAGGGGGTGAGTAGCCCGAGGGCTGACCGAGGCATAAGTTCACGACCCCGCCGGTCTGACCCTCAGGTGAAGCCTCCGAGGAGCTTTTTAATATGAAATTTACTGGTTTTCTTACGCTTTGCCACTCAATGTCACTTGAGTTCCGGACTTCTGAGAAGTTATTAGTCCTCATTTACATGTTTCCTGGGCCAATCAGATTCTAAAGATTCGCATAAGATTAGCCGTATTTGGTCTTGGCCCAACCCAAAATTTAAAAGATAAAAAGGAGACACTCGATTCAGAGAGTGCAGTTCGTGCCGTGGCAGCAGTTTCGTGCCGTGGCAGCAGTTTCGTGCCGTGGCAGTTTCGTGCCGTGGCAGTTTCGTGCCGTAGCAGTCGTTTCGTGCCGAGAAAGGTAGCGGCCTCGGGCCGTGGCAGTTTTGCCACGTGCTGAAAGAAGTTGTGGAAAGATCTGGAAAGTTTGGACTTCAGTGACAGAAAGTAGGATCTGGACTTTGCCAACTGAGAGTGAAGAGTACTTCTGATTGTTACCAGCGACGGCCATCACCAGTTGAGTTGTGAATAAAGTCGATCTCGAGAGAACTTGAACTTCGCCTTGCCTCAATCACTTCGGACATCATAGCAGGGTCCAAGCTAAGTCTTGGCACTCTCACATTTGGATTTGGAAAAAATGTTTTAATGTTACTGATTTTCCACTAGTATACTCTGGTGATGACAGGGACTTGCAAATGGAGATTTGTGGGGTGGGGTGTGAAGCCGTGCAGCTGAGACAGAGGCTTGGAGGAGTCTTGTTAACGGTCTGAGTGCCATGGCTGCAGGTTTGGGACCTATAGCATAGGATAAAAATGTTTAAGTCTAAGATTATTGGAACTAGCTCATTTTCCACTAGTCTGACACTGAGAGGGACTGGCCAACAGTGACCTGTGGGGTGGGGTGTGATGCCATGGACTGGAGAAGTCTTGTCAACGGTCTCAGCGCCATGGCTGCAGGTTGGGGACCTTCGGATTAGGAGAAAAATCACATTTCTGTACATGTACATGTTCATGTATGAGTACATGTTCTGGTCTTAGATTATAGGAGTTAGCCAATTTTTCAATAGTTATAATCTGATGCTGACAGGAACTGGCTTTAAACAGTGATCTGTGGGGTGGGGTTTGAAGACATGCGGCCGAGACAGAGGCTTGGAGACGTCTTGTCGCTCAATGCCATGACTGCAGGTTGGGACCATCAGAATAGGAGAACATTTGCTACAGGCATGAAGACAACACTGAATAGATATGGTCACACCAGCTGGAGTTTGTCTACTACTTGAGAAACAAATTGTGCATCCAGAAGTCTCATATGTCCCAATGCACTGTTTGGTACACCACTACTGTGACGTGTAATTGTCAGTGCAGATCACATTATTTACGATTTTTTGCCAAATATCTTCTTGAAGATATGCTTATAAATTCATAGCATATTTATTACACACGTGACATAGCACAGTTCAAAATAATTATTAATATGACCCCAGCAGAACCTAAGTATAGCTACATATGCTATAGCGTCTGCTGCGTCCTGTCAATACTCTTGGTCTCATAACTCTTGGTATTTAGGTCACAAATTTTGCCCCGGACAGCAAACAACATGGTATTGCGTCACTGCAAACTTTAGTCCTTCGCTCGTATAGGTCGTGAACTGCACATCTGGGACAAATTCTGAGAACTGCATATTTGACACTGAGCCTGATTTTTTCTGGCATTACCCAACTTAATTTTTTCGTCGGTGGCATCCTGAAAACCAGACAGAAAACGCAAGTTATGACACTTACAGAAATGTTGTCACCTTCACGCTTTCTCTCCGGACCAGCTGTATGTGTATACGTCACTGAAAGCGTGGGGATCCCTCCCGGTGCATGGCGGGAAATCCGTGCACACGGTTTGTGATGTCACGCCTAGAAACCCCCTAGCGACAGGAACGCCGCCAGACGACCAAAACAACGCGCTCGCGAGCGGACCTCATTCAGACAACACCACAGGTATTTTCGGTGATTTCTGTCAACTTTTTGCGCTTTCGAAGATATTCTATCGGCTTTTCCGCTCCTGCAGTTGTGCATGTTGTGCAGGTTTTTATTTTACCGGAGTTGAAGCCAGATTTCGCCGCCTCAGGTACCACCTGTTGCATATAAGTCAGACCCGAATAGCAGACGACGCAAAATCGCTCATAAGGTGCTGCTAGAAGATATTCTACGTTTCTACCAAAAGCAATATTAGAAAAAAAATGTTTGTCAATTCTATTGAACAGTTGACATAGAAGGATTATTTGGACATGATGAAATATCTTTTGACGTAACTTGAGAACTCTTGCAAGTCCCTCAAACTTTGAAGGCCTTTGAACCGATCTAATAACTTCGCGCCCCAGTTCCAAACAAAAGAAGTCAACAGAGGTGGCTGCTTAACAACAGGCACACTGTGGCCGCGCAGTTCATAGTTCCGTTTGATTACCCGATAGAGCAAACAATGTGCTGGCGATTGACAACCCTAGTCTATGATTTCTTAGTCCGAATATGCCATAAAGTTTGCAAGTACTAACTAGTAGTTGCTCGTAAACGGTCGAATGACAAGCGGCAAATGGAATGGTTGTCAACAGTTAAAACCGATCAAAACTTGTTGGAAAGAGCGATCTTTTCTTCTGTAATATTCTTCAATCAGTTGGCTGAAATATTTTCCAAGTAGTACGTAGAGGGATGCAGTCTTGTATGCCCGAGTTTTGAATAGGATTTTGGACACTTTTCTTGAGTACAATAACATGAGAGCCGTCACGTACCACTTTGCTGTGATAACTAACAACAACAACAGTAACACAACACTTAGTTAGTGGCTGGTGGTGTATTACTTGCCCACTGGGCTAAAAACAACGACCTGTTTGTATTGCTTGCTACTTTAACAGGTGTTCGTGGCTTGTTGGTTGGTGACAAAGTCCACTGTTGACTCTTGTTACAGTTATTCGTTTGTTTTGCTTGCAGAATCCATGACGAACGCGTCACCATGAAGAGCTGTTCCATATGGCGACAAAACTGCTGGAAGAAACGTCGGACTGTTCCCTAAAACTTAATTATAGGTAACGTGATATAGTTTACATCAACTAGAAGCTGAAATGGCGGTTCCGACCATGTCCCACTTCAAAGCCAAGCGCACCCAGGCACTTCCCGACCGAAGTCTTTTCGGCACGACGTTAGATTACGACACGAACTTGAAGAAAGCGCCGACGCCCGAACTGGATAAGATCGGGGACGATCTCCTGCGACCGAACACGAAGTGGAAAGAACGCATGCAGGTGACTGTCCCCTTCGCGACGACCGTGAGCGACGAGAAGAACTTGGCCACGCTGAGTTTGAAACAGGACAACGTGAGACAACTAGCGGGAGATATCCGAGGGCTGAGAGAACAGGCGCTGTACTTCCGCCCTGAACAAGTCTTGGAGCTACAGAACATCAGAAGAAACTTGACCAAGGTTTGCAGCGTTTTTTTTCTGCTCTTCTTTAATATGCTTCCCTTACGCCGTTCTGTTTGCTTGTTTTGACATGTTTGCGATTGATACACAACCAATCAAGATACATAGAAAGATTACAGTTGGAATACGATGGCAGTGAAGGAAAGGGATAAAAAAAAATTTTGAAATCGCAAAAACGGAAATTCGCAAAAAATTACTTATTAAAGTAGAATATCTCCGTGAAAAAAACGTGTCCGTGTTGTTGAAGAGATTCATCAGTCACGTATGTAGAGTTAATAGAATTTTCATCAATCAGTGACTACTTTTTAAAAGTAAACACACGCACCTCCAAATTGTGTATCTTTCTATTTGTGTTGACAGAATTTTCAACTGTAGATCCGGCTTAAAAGATCTTGTTAGATCTGTAAAACATTTGTGCTTTAAATGGAAACATGTCTTCTCACTAATGATATATGACAAACTAAATGTTAAAAATACGTTTATCTTTGTTTTTGTAAAGGCGGCTGTGCGCGAAGAGCGTGAGAAAGAAGAACAAGCCTCCACCACATCCACCGGCCGGTACTACGCCGACATCAAACCCTCCTACCGGGACTTGGAACACAGCGAAGCCGTCAACAACGTGGGCATAGGAAACACTGGACAGTACGACTGGCATAGACAGGGACCCAAACGTGCGAAAGCGGCGCCCTATAAAGTGATTGGCGATGTCTTCCACACAGGCAACTTTACCACAAGTAGGCAGGCAGATCGAGGGTACGACATGCCTTTACAGCTTAAAGCTTCACAACTCAGGACTTCGGACAGGCACATGCTGGAAAAGACTAAGCAACCGAGGGTTGTAGAATCCCACCACGTCCCCGCGAACATACGGCACACGTACGGCACTAAGATCACAAAGGAAGCTATGCAAGATGAAGAATTGAAATCAAAGGTATGGACAACTTTTTTTATGCATCTGTTGATTTTTATCCAATCTTTTCATGCCTCTAAAGTACATGTAGCGTATCCTTTAGTTAGATTTTGTGCAACTGCAATTGTCTTGCCTTTCTTTTGTCGAAAACTTACTAGTACTCTAACAACTATTGATTTAGTATCCTTCTGAAAACATTCATATCCACTGAAGAAAGAATGACGCTTGCTTGTAAAGTAGTTCAAGTCACTGTGATAGTGTCAGACTCTGGCTAAAGAAAACAGACATATACAGCTTATTCTTTGTAATGATGTTCCAGACTTTCATCATGCAATTTACCACTACCAATAATGTGATCTAAGTCAGTTCAGTTCAGTTATCCATCCGGTGACACTATGAAATCCCTCCAGACGATTCTGTCTTGCATGACAGACAGGAGTTCTCCATCTTGGAGGCCAACATCTTCCTCAATCACCCTCTTAAGGGTCAGAGATCTAAATAACCATTGATTAATTGATTGATTTATTGATTGATGATTACAGGTGCTGAGAGAAAGAAGAAAGAAAACCCCCAGACACACCGCCCTCCCACCCCTTAAAGATGACATCACAGACCCCGTGTACACGGACCTCAGCAATGTCATCAGACTGGATGTCCTGCCAGGTAAGGCTAGTGTCACATTTCCACATTCACCCCAAACATCTAGCCTGGGTACCATCTGGAAAGTAGTTTGGTCCAGCGCAGGGCTCTAGCCAGCTCGAATTTTTTTCCGTCAGCCAATTCCCATTGTCGCGAAAACACTATTCCAGGAGTTAGAAAAACTGAACTGAGACCTCGAAAAACGGGTTTTTAATGAGATTATCGTATGCTGAAGGGCGCCGACACACTTCGTCAACAATAATAACAATAGCAAAACAAACAGTGTGTGGCTTTTATGGCCGTGGACGGCGTCCCCAAGCCGCCTGTAGCTTCCATCAAGGATTTTTGTCCGTCAAGGTTGACGGACTGGTTTAAAAAAATGCCGTCACACGCAGCAAATTTCCGTCAATTGACGGAAAAATGGACGCTGGCTAGAGCCCTGGTCCAGCGTTTTTTATACACTATATACAGTCACTTCTCTGCTGTTCCGTCTGGGAACCTTGACCAAGTTAACGTCTTGAATCGTCCAAATTTTGGACGAAGGCACTGATTGGTCCCTACACATCAGCGAATTAAGGAATGGGTTCAAGATCTTGTTCGAAGCGTTCCAACACCCAAAACGCCCTTTGTGCGCTGGCAGGAAAGCCTGTTGTCATCAAACAAGTGCTCTAGAAATTTGAATATACAGGTCTCAAGCTGAAGCAAACATAGGAGTGAACTACTACCCAAATGGTACGCAGGCTACCCAACATCTGCTTGGAAGTAAAGAAAATGAGAGGAAAGGTTGCTACTTTGTAAGAGTTTTAGGTAGCCCTGTGTACTCAAGACTGTTTTCTGCCCGACCCCCTACCCCCCCCCCCCCCCCCCCAGGGGCACCCTACCACACCAAGAGTGAGGTTGCCTCTCACTTCACTGTGGACGTCCACAAGAACGTACAGCGAGACGAAGACTACCTGAAGTTCGGGCGCAAAACGGACTACTTAGGTGAGATATCTCCGACCATGCTTACACCTTTTAAAAGAATAAAGTAGCTACATTCACACATACACGTAGTTTACAGTGTTCTAAGGCTTACAATGTATATGTCACATTATGACATACTATCATTATTAAGGATATGAGAATTCTTGTACACAACCAAAATTAGACTTTAATATATACTTGCTTACGTTTCGGTGTCTATCAGACACCTTCCTCAGAGCTTCTGGCTGGAGTTCTGCTTCTCGTCGCTATATGTAGATCTTCTCGTCGCAAAAGTGCCACCTACATCGGCTACATATAGCGACGAGAAGCAGAACTCCAGTCAGAAGCTCTGAGGAAGGTGTTGATATGATAGACACCAAAACGTAAGCAAGTAAGTTTAATTTTGGTTGGGTACAAGAATTCTCATATCCTATATTCTACCAACCTGATGAAATTATTTTTGGGACTATCATTATTAAATTATGTCATAAGTGGCCAGTGTTATCTGCACAAACTAACCAAGCATTTAACCTTTTGCAGCAGAAGTGTCCAGACTAACCCTATTCCACACACACATACTCTCCAAGCAGAGGTTAGGCTCCAGCTGTTTTTTTAACGTTTTTTTTCTTCATTTTTATCGGGCTTTCTATTTTTTAATTTTATCTTGCTGTGTCAAAACCTTTTTGTTTGGCTGGCGTACTTCAAGAAAAATGACAAAATAGAAAGCCTGATAAAAACGACTAAAAAATTGCTAAAAAAACAGCCGGATGGAGCCTAACCTCTGCTTGGAGAGTACACACATACATATAGAACACAACATGGTGCACTCCATGTCACCCAAGGTAACAGCCTGACCCACAGGAGGGCTGGGACAGATTCTGAAGGTGATGTGGAATACACTCTGTATTTGTCTGTCATACCCACCTGAGAAAACATGTTTCAATGCAAAACGTGTCAGAAATTCACAAAATTTGGTCTCCATGAAGAAAAATTTGTCTAAATTTCGATTTTTTTAGTGGTGTACTCAAAATGGACTATTCTTTTGAGTAGTGCCCATTCACAAGTTTCACAGACAATCAGGTCCAGACCTGGACCTGATCCTCTGACACTGGACCGTACCTGGACCTGAATTTTCTGTACCAGTGCCCTAACCACTACTAACCACCGTCACTGATTCTGACCCAGCATCTTTTTCTCCCAAACAGGCAAGTGGTGCCAGGACAATGTGTACAGGGAGAACGTAATGAAGGCTTTTGACAAATGGATTCAGGAAAAGACGGCCAAGAAACAGTAGAGATGACATGGGAGGGACAGTAACACTTAAAGGTGCTGATGATTGACTGAAGTAATGACTGTGAAAGACTGTCCCAAAGTAATTTTAGTTGTATAAGTACTGTACATTGTGGTACTTTTTGCCTGTAGGTGGTTGTATAGTAGTTTTATGACTGTGTAGTGAAATGCTTTGAGAGCCAGTATGCATTTTTTTTTTAGGTTGATGTTCCATTTTCTGTTAGGCCACACAGTATTGATTTCACAGATGGAGAAAGAACCAAAACTTGATAAAGTGGAAGCCACAAATTTAGCTCTTTTCCATCTGGATATTCAACAACAAATGTACCGTTTTCAAGACAATGATAATTGCCACGATAATTACAGGAACTTTTTTCCATGTTCTGCGTTCAATTTTACAAAAAGTGAGAGCAAAGTATTGACTTGCAGTAGCCTCTTACATACATGTAGTTACCCATCTATTGAAAATAGACCGAGACAGGTATAAACTGACACTTAGTATGAAATTATTGCCATCTGTGAAATCAAGATTTTGTGGCCTAAGAATAATGCAGAAAGTCCTGTTGTTTAAACTTTAAAGCTAAGACATAAAACGGCTATTTAATATATGTTTGCCCCAGGACGGTGGACAGAGTCCAACGTGTACCACCAGACCATGAAGAAGGTGTGGGACAAGTACATAGCCGAGCAGCCCAAGTACCAGGCCAACCGCGAAATCCTGCCGAGGGAAAAACCTAAACCCAAACCCCCGCCCAAGCCAAAATCCAAGCCCAAGCCCAAAGCTCAAGACAACGGCAAAAAAGAGGATCCACCACCACCACCACCCGAGGAGCCTCCACCTCCCCCTCCTGTAGAGGAGGAGAACTTCTGGGACTTTTATGATCAACCGTTAAATCTATAAATAAGGCTTCGCCAATTTCATTTGTTGGTTATCGGATTGAAGAAAAAAATACCTGGAGGATCAACATGAGAATGGGTCTAAGTACCTTATGTACTTACCAAATGTAAGTTGGTAATGCTAGTTCACCTTTATTCGCAGGGTAACCTTTATTCGTTGTATTTAGCACCAGCGTATTTCGGGATATCAAGTCGGTGGACGGTGGTCTCAAACTGCATTATATTGAAACAAATGCAATTTAAAACCACCGTCCATCAACATGATATCCCTAAATATCCTGTTTTTAGGTACTGTAACAACGGATATAGGTTACCCTTTGAATAAAGGTAAACTAGCGTTACTCACAGTTTCAGAAGGTGATTCAGATCAAAGTTCTAGGCTCCCGAGGGACAGAAAATCAAAACTGGAGATTGCTCCGTTCTCGGATTTTAGAAAAATTGAACAGAAGGATCAATGTGAGAACTCATGAGAAAGTCAGTACCTCAATTGGTACAGTCACTCAGTTTCAGGGAGTGATGCAGTTTCAGGTTTAATTCTTCTAGCCCCTGGTTTCCATTTGTTCTTTGTCATCATTTTTTTTGCATCATATCACTACACCAATAACCAACAAATCAAATTGGCGAGGGCTGATCATACCATTCTTTAACTTATCATCTCTCCAAGAAGAGGTTAGGCTCTGTTTTTTAACCTTTATTTAGCCTTGAGTAACATTACATAGTCCTTTTGGACTAAGCCAGTTTTCAAGGCTTTCTATTTTTTATTTACCATTTTTTTTTATGTCTTGCAGCCGTGATAGAAAAGCATAAAAATGTTTTTAGAAACAGTGACTGTCGGAGCCTAACCTCTGCTTGGAGAGTCGACAATGGCAATTGCCTGTACTCTGGGACTGGGAGCCATGACACACTTCTCCAACTCAGGAGGTCTTGTCCTGTGAACAAGGCAGGATGCTGGGCAATAAAGCAAACTATGACTTAATCATGTTCTTAAGGACCTTTCAGCATTACCAAGACTAATCTCCAAGCAGATCCTACAGTAGCATAAGATAGTATCAAAAGCTGGAAGAGGAGTGAAGCCGGTCTAATAGTGTGTTTGGCTCCGCTAGTGCACACACTACTAAGCCTGCTTCACTCATCTGCCAGCTTTTGATACTATCTCCTGCTACTGTAGGATCTGCTTGGAGATTATACCAAGTACTGCAATCATGTCACATGACAGACTGGGTTTTTACCTGAATAGTCTTCCAATTATCCTCCTACGCAGAGACATCCAATGGCAAAACCGTCTGGATGTACCCTGCTTTCTCAACCGTCACTCTTAGTTCCTGACCACCCTGCTTATAAATAGTAATAAGCTTACTCTTATATGTGCGAGATCCCTTTTGAAAAGTGAAAGGCCAATTCTCTGATTGGCTGACAGCTGGTTTGGAGGGAAGGCCACAGGAACTAAGAGTAACGGTTGAGAAAGCAGGGTACATCCAGACCGGCGGTTTGAAGTTTAAGTTTTGCTGTTGGATGTCCCTGCGAAAGTGAATAAACTTCCAATAAACAGTGGTGCCAACTGTACTTTTTACTATTTATCTTTCATACAGGATCAATATAAAACCTCAGATATTTGCAAAGAGGAAACCAGAGAATTCAATGAACTGAAAAAGAATTATGATCTCAAGTTTAACTAAGGAAAGATGTTACAAATTGCTATAGGTAAAATTATGAAGCTAGTATGCAAGTACAGTGCCATTCATACATGCAGATACTGTATCTTGAGCTACCAGTAGTATATTTAAGTACCTTGCTGCTATAAAATTGTATGGACTAGACATTATAAAAGCTATCTTATAATGCTGCTGTAAATATCAAGCAATGTAACATGGATAGTTTTGTATGTTTTATACATTTATATGCTGTTGACAATATATAAGTTTATAGGATTTTTTAATAAAAATGTTGAAGTTAACAAAACCATCTCTGTCAATATCACTTGAAGGGGTCTTCAAATTTTGGTTTGTAATACATTATGTACTATCTAAAAGATAATCTCATCATGGCTTTAGAATAAACACAATATCAATCACATATTTACAATGCTCCAAACTTACAGATATTGAAATACATGTACACAGTTATACATGGCAAGAACACTTCAAAATTAAAAATACACGCCGTAAAAAGACGCCTGTTCAAAAAAGCACTCTTAATTTGCTCATTGATTGACTGCACTACCAAAAGATTAATGAATGTTCAGTTTTCCAGACGGGTACCAGAAGTGAACATATAGAAGAAAACTACCCGGTCTACCATGTAGCATCATAATCATAAGATTCATCATCATCATCGGTCAATGTGTCTTTACACACGACGGGGTTATACCGCCCCTTGCGGGGTGACATACCCTTTCGCTGGCTAATTACAAGACGGGGATGCGCCAGGTCTCCCGTCCGGGTGAATGATGTAATTCACCGTGTGGCTGATACGAGACGCAGGTTCGCCAGGCTTCCATCCGAGTGATTTGAATGACAGATGATTACCCTGTAGCATAATTTATGGAAATGGACATTCATTCTCTCTTGTCCTTCGCCCCTTTCCTCCTTGGTGCCACCTTACTGGCTTTTCTAGCAGCAACCAGAATTAACAAAGACCCCAGAGCTGCTACTGCTGTGGTACCAGTGATGACAAATACTGCATGGCTCTGCTGACCTATAGGGACTTGGAACGACAGTGGCTCGGCCTGGAAGAAAACAAAGGAAAACAAGTCATTCACTAACTTCCTTACACTACTTGAATGTGTTTTTTTATTATGTTCTTGTACATTTCATACAAGGGTACCTGAAAAAAACACCTGAGATACAGTTGCCTGGCTGGCTTTTTTTTTACATATCTTAAGGTGTTTTTGTTAGGCTTTCAATGTAGACATGACAGAAATTGGTGTAAAATAGAAAGTCAGACAAAACGCTTAAAAATATTAACCAAAAACAGCCAAAGCCAAACTTCTACATGGAGAGTAGGCTAAACAAACAAGACTACATGTTTGAGTGGATGTTAGAACTACCTTTCCGTTAAGCAGCTGCCACAGACAGACTCCCCTGGACTCTGCATCGCACGGGGCGGGGAACAGCCTGCTCTCCTCACAGGGCGTGGTCACGGGTCGGTCTCCTAGGCAACGGGAGCAAAAACGTTGATACTGTAAATGCATTTAAGTTCGCGGGGATTTAAGTTCGCAGTAGCGGGAAAAAGGACTTTTTGCGGTGGTTTTAAATTCGCTGTAGCACCATGCACTGCAGTCTCTTACTGCCATTGAAAAATGTTTTACGTTTCACAGTAAAGCGGCCACCGCAAACATTAAACCACTGCGAAAGTTTCTGAATTTACAGTATTGTTTCATCTAACGCAAGGGTTTCTTAGAAAGTGTAGTGTAGCACAGGTAATGTCGATTGTCATAATTTTGCTGGGTAAATTAACACCACTGACAGTAATAAAAAAAGTCTAGCAGTGTTCAGCTGTTGGTTGGTTTCATGACAGGGCTACATACACTTGCAGAAACATCAACTCTCTTAAGTCCACCAGTGCAATGGCCAAGTGGGTAGAGCGTTCACCTTGCATTCAGTAGGTTCTGAGTTCGATCCTCTGGCAAGACATACAGAAGACTTTAAAAATGGTACATGCTGCTTTCTCTGCTTAGCACTCAGTATTCGGGAAAGAGTATGAAAGTTGACCACACACCACTTCCAGTGGACTAGCTCCTTGCTGTAGTGATTGCACAAAGTTGTGTGGCCCAGGGCTACTGAAATGGAGATGGAGACCACCCTATAGCTATGACCGCGCCATCTGGTACGGTAAGGACTTTGAGTCATAAGTCCGTCAGTGCTCTAATCCACAACAGAATCACAAGAAACTCGGACATGTTAAGGACAATTAAACGCAGAACTATCTGACACAGAGAGTCATCCATAATGGCAAACTCTTAAACACACAAAGCTGACTACAGATGCTTTCAAAGCAAAAAGAGACACTTGAAGACTCATACCTTCACAGTGCATGAGCACATCAGGTCCCTCCAGTCTTATAGTAGCAGAGGTGTCCTCCCCCTGATCACCTGCCCACCTGTGGTACCTCAGGTGTACAGGTAACGTCACTCTCCAGGTGAAACCCTACAGGTGACATATTTGCTTGTACATTGTACTGCATACTCAGCAAAATGCTTAATGGCATAAAACACCAAGCTTGTAGAGAAGAATACTTCATTTCATCCACTCACACCGGGAAGAACTCCTAGGCGTTTGTTGTGGTTTCTTTAACCTGAGTTTTATTTCTGTACAAACCTCTGCAAAGTCAGCACACATATATTTTGCTAGCTTTGTCTTCTTGTAGTCTGCAGTTTACAATAATAAAGGAAGATCCATGCTGTAAATTGGCAATGTTACCTTTGGGTTCTGCTGTAGAGGTGAGTACAATAGGAGTCTGTGGTGAGAAGACTGATGAGCTGCCTGTTCTACATCAATGTCACTCAGGGCCAGGACCTGGATAGGGACAAAAGCTTATTCAGAATTTCAACCATCGCCGAGCCATGGCTAGATTAAGAATCAGTGACCATCCCCTACAAATTGAAGTGGGAAGATACAACCAGACTCCTCCGAATAATAGACTCTGTACACTTTGTAACTCCAACCGTATAGAGAATGAAGTCCATTTTATATTAGAGTGTCCTTTATACACTGACATGCGCAAGTCTTTTATCAGTGCTCTGAATGTAGTAGATACACGATGTAACGTTAAAGAGTTAACCAACGACAACCTGTTTGTACATATAATGACAACCACAGATACCTTTGTACAACACAAACTCTGTGAGTTCGTATACACATGTTTTAAGAAAAGGGAAGAGTCATGTAAACGTTAGATATAGTGATAGCTTAGTTGCAGATGTATTGTTTATTCAATTGTAATACTACATGTTATAGTACTTAGTCTTTATAATTAGTATCCCATCATGGGATTTGCTGCATTTAGCCCACATGGGCAGGAACATGCAAATAAAGATCATCAATTCATTGTCCTTTACATACATTTTACTGTACGGTTTCATCCACGACTAGTAGCCAACTGACAAGCTTAAGCTTGTAGCTGTACTTGGTACTACGGTACCACAAATATCTATCACAGACAGCTGCAGGGCTAGTGTGTGTGTGTGAGTGTGTAATATATTATGTGTTTGAGTGAGTGTGTGTTCTGCGTGTGTGTGTGTGTGCGTATGTGTGTGAGTGTGCGTGTGTGTGTGTGTGTGTGTATGTGTGTGTGTGTCCACAACCTGTGTGTGTGTGTGTGTGTGTGTGTGTGTGTATGTTTTATGTGTGTGTGGTTGTACATAACCTCTACCTCTAGAACACAAACCCACCCACCTGGGGGCCTCCGAAGTCGGTCCTGAAGGTCACCTGGTGAAGGTCGACGTACATTCCCGCTGGAACCGTCTCCACCAGGAGCAGGCGGCAGGACATGGGCGGGGTTGCCATGGAAACCGGCAGCGTCACCTCCGTAACCACATCCCTGCAAGACAAAGACATCTTCTTCATAAGTTCCAACACCAACATCTACAAGTTCCAACAGCAACTTCAACTTATAACTTTCTAAAGTTATTGGCAATGCAACTTACACAAGGAACAAATAATTCAACACTCTACCAGTTACACCACACAGGATGGCACAAACTAGAAAAAAAGTCTAAGTGACGAGATGGTTTCGTTAGATGTGTTTGCGAAGGAAATTGAATGCGTACTGTACCTGTGAAACCCGTGGTTGAGCGCTGTCCTGTTAATGTGAACATCTGACAGTGCAGGACAGACGGTCTGGAGGATTCTGTTCTCTCTGCCGCCCGTCTTCACGATGAACTCTGGGAACAAAAACGAAGAAGGGATCATCCAACAAATCATCTGACTAACAGATTGTCACAGATAGTCAAACCTGTACTAATGCCTGATGATGTGCCTAAATACCACAACCTAATGACTACCGGTACTTGACAATGTACTTTTTCATTGTTGTAACTTGTAGCCACTTTTTGTTTGTCACTTACTAAGTTACTTTCAAATAATGGATAGTGAGTGAGTGAGTGAGTGAGTGAGTGAGTGAGTGAGTGAGTGAGTGAGTGAGTGAGTGAGTGACTGTTGGTGACCAGACCCCTTAGAGACAGTGTGCAGAGGACTCCCTACCAATCCCCTACAGCCAAGGCATCTAGGGACTGCACGAACTTAACACCCACCCCACTATCTGTTTGCACGGATAGTCTACTACTTTAGGTTGTGCAAGTAATTTTCTTTTGCTGCAAGTAAATTTTGGCTCAACTTGCACCAGTGCAAGCTGACGCAAAGATAAATATTTCGAGCCCATACAATGTCATTGCAAGGAGGTGATATAACCTCCTTGGTCATTGTATATCCAGTTGGGCGATTCAAACAACAAATTGCATCAGGTATGACAACAACAATAGTACAACAACAAACTTTCTCACCTAGGAGAGAAGTCGTCAGCTCAGCCGCATGATGCTCAGTGGCTCCAGGATCCTCTAGACATGCGCAGTTCAGGGCCAACAGAAGAGCGGCCCACAGCAGAGGCAGGCAGGCTGAAGATAACGACGTCATTTGGCCAACTCTTTCGAGTTAAGAAATTTCAAACTGTCCGCCAAAACTTGCCTAGAACTCAACCTTCATCTAAGCCATCGGTGGGCCACAATGAAACCCGAAGATAGGCTCTACATGAAATGTACATTGTCTGTTATAGAATAATCCTCTTGAAAATGTCAGAGATGTAATTTACACGCAGAAATTGTGAAAATCAGCAGAAAATGCGGCAAGCCAGTGTCTTTGCGATCTTTCTCAAACCATCTTGGATTCCTACAAAGTGAAATAGGGGTGGATTTGCTTGTTTACAAAGCAAATATAAATGATTGTTTAATCATTATTAGACAAATAATCTTCAAAATATATATGATAACAATACTTATTTTATTAAAATCAATACACTATTTCTCCTTACTTTGAAATATCGTGTACTTTTTAATCATTGATCCTACCCAGGAAAGTTATTGGTTCCGTCTGTTGACCCAGGTCAGTCCAACATGGCGACCATGAGTTCGTGTTTCGACGTTTGCTCGGTGCCGAGTTCTACCCGGTTACTGGGGATAGAACCCATGTGTGGAGGAGAGAACATCATCGTGACGACCGAGAAAAGTGTCCGAGTCTACAGGGTAAGTTTGGCTGGAAATAGTTGCGGTTTTGTAACGTTATGGCCGCTGTGAAAACGAGTTCATGCATGCACGTGCGTTTGTTGACAGTATAGTGGTACCCCATGCACGTTTGTGGTGGTATTTTCTTCATCAAATTAACGTTATAGATCACAATTGAAATAAGTTTTCGCCACATTATAGTGCATGACTCCTAGGTCGCTCAGTAAAGAATTAATGTGCGTATATGTATGCTATCAAACACGTATTCACTTTATAAAAATCATATAAATAATTCATTAACTCTACTCTACTCTACTCATAATGTTAATGATTTTTATTTTGCAAAACTGCCAAGCACACATTTTTAAGGCATAATGTCATGCATGAGAATAGAAGTAGAGTAGATTTACTGTTCTACATGGGTTATCCTGAGAGCTAGCCTTTCACTGTAATCCTACAGGTCTTCCTGGGGACCTAAAGTTGAGCACTCCGGGGAATAGTCATGCAGGGAGAGTTTGCTGGCCTAGCATGACAAATCCTTGTAGTGCTTATCTAACTTTTAAGTTAAGGTCCTAGCTCTAGTCTTGACTTGACTTGACTTGGCTGCCAAACAGATTCTCTGCGGCCCTGGCTAAAAGTCAGGGTATGGCCATGGCAAAACAACATCGAAAAGCCTGTATTGTCACCTGTTGCACCTGCTCTACCTGTTACACCTGCATGTCTGTGACACCTGTTGCACCTCCTGCAGGTGAGAGACCAGAAGCTGCTGCACACCTGGTCGATCCGGCAGGGCGGACAGCTGACCTCACCTGCCCTCTACAATCCCCGCACTGAGGAGTTCATTGTCCTGCAGAACAAGAAGGTAAATATTGATCTGAATACAGAGACTCTTTTCCGCAACCCTTGCTTCATTTACACCAATGTCTCAGTAAGCACCCACCACCTTCCGCAGGGCAATTCTGACTGGCTAACAAGAATTGCCCTGATGAGGAAGATGACAGATGAAAATCGAAACCTTAAATCTGATAAAACTATTCCGTTCTGAATTTGGTCAAGTGAAGGTTCCTCTAGAACTATCGTAGGTATGTACTCAGTGTTATCAAGCACAGTAAGAGCATCGTCACTAGATAACTTTAATGGGTGTATTGATTTTTGCAGACAATATGCCTGTGGACCAAGGAATTGGAACATCTGCACAAATGTACCAAAGTTACGGTAAGTAATTACAAAATTTAAAAAATGCTACATTTATGCCAATTTAATATATAGCAGGGCTTTCTCCAGGACCTTTCCCTGTCTCCTGGGATGAAAAATTGCTTGTTAGGATGGAACAAAACTTTCTGTTAAAAAACCTTAGATGAACTTCATGACATGAAACTGATGGAAATGTATTTCTGTAAGCTTCAAATAACTCAAATAAATTGTTATTGGGGTGGACCAACTTCTCCCTCTTTGAAGCGAGGGCTGATTTGAAAGGAACTTTAAAAAATCGGGGCTGGAGCAAATGCCATTCGGCGCTAACTCAATACCGCTGTCGTATATATGTCTAGTGGTGGCACAAATGTAAGTTTGTCAACTTGAGTGTGCAATCATTATGTCTCTAATGTCCTGCAGCTTATATTATGAAGAAAGAATGCTCCAGAACCATAAACATAACCCTTCGTTCGAAACTTAATTAAGAAAATATGTTGCAGCCAGAGGTTGATCAATTATAATCACTGCCAGACTAGTAAATAAAAAGCTTGATGTGATGCACACATTGAAATCTGATATGTATATAGAATAATAAGAATAAAATTGTCTTCTTCTCCATTGCTGATCCAGGTAAAAAAGCCCATCTCCCACCTGAAGCTCCTCCCCGATGCTGACCCCATCATTGTGTTTGAGGGAGGCTCCCCCTGGTGGCTGGCCAGCATCACTGCAGCGCCTGACACGGCTGTGCTGGATGTGTTAGATATCGATGAGGAGCTGGTGTGGTGTGATGTCAGGAGGAGGGGGGGCGGTAGAGTGCTGGTCGTCTGCGTCTCAAGGGAAGCAAAGACAAACAATCAGGTGAGAGGGTAGTAGTGGTACCAGTGCAGAACCGTTTTTCTTGTTGGACCGGCCCAAGAAAATAACAAGAGTGAAGTCAAACTTGGTCTAAAATAGAGGCAATTAGTGTTCAAACACCATTAGAAGTCGCAGACTCCATCAAACAGACTCCTTTGTAGCTGGACCATTGTTTTGAGTATTGCCTAGGGCTGGGTATCGGTACAGCGTACCAGTACAAAACCGGTTTTTCTTATTGGACCGGTCCAGAAAAACCGGACCTGAAAAAATTAGGTGGACTGGGTGTTGGACCGATTAGAAAATTAACACATTGTTTTATCAGGCATTCACACGTTTTGGCGCTTGCAGGTGGAAGAAAATAACAAGAGTGAAGTCACAGTAGAGTTTATACTAATTTCTACCAAGTTTTACAGCCAATCGTGCAGTTGCAGTTAGCGTTGTAGGATTTTAAAACGCCAGTGTAAGTCTAATACTCCACCAAACAGGTTTCTTTGTAGTGAAATGGACCATTGGTATGAGTCATACTGAATCAGGTCCAGGTTCAGGTCCGGACCTGGACCTGATCTTTTGGACCTGAACCGGACCTGGACCTGAATTTTCTGTACCGGTACCCACCCCTAGTATTGCCCATTCCCAAGTTTTCACAGACCTGGACCTGATCCTCTAGACTTGGACCATACCTGTACGTGAATTTTCTGTACTGGTACCCACCCCTAGGGTAACATTCTTTGATTTAATGGTATGGATCTTAATTTAGAATACCTCATCTCTTTTTTTCAAGTACAAGGATAACTTGATCAAATGATACCAAAGAAAAACTAGATAATCAACACCCCCCAGCCCAGTGCCTTACCTCCTAATGTACAAGCATAGGAAGAGGACCTGTTGATGAAAGCTAATTGTGGAACTGGTTGAATGGCCTTTGCTTTAAAGCTATAGACAAACTTACTCAAGAGATACATTTTTTACAACCCTTGATTTATTGCTACATGTATCAACATTTTGGCGACCATCTGTCACCTTCCAAGTGCTGAACACCATCCACACACACAGGCAAACACACCTGTCCTTGGTGCTGAACACCATCCACACACACAGGCAAACACACCTGTCCTTGGTGCTGAACACCATCTACACACAGTTTAACACACCTGTCCTTGGTGCTGAACACCATCCACACACTCAGGCAAACACACCTGTCTTTGGTGCTGAACATCATCCATCATCATCATCACCATCCACACACAAGTAAAACACACATTTCCTTGCTACTGAACACCATCCACACAGTCAGGCAACACACCTATCCTAGGTGCTGAACACCATCCACAAACACTTGATATATGCTTGAAGTGTTTAGTGTGTCTCATAACCTACCCATCTCCATCATTACCCAGAGCTCCAGCTATACTGCCTACCTGTGTGAGATGTTGCCAGGTAACCAGGACACACCCGACTACCAGACCCTGCAGCTGGCCTCGCCTAGCGATGCCTCCACCCTCCTGTGCTGCTGTCTGGATGAGCACCTCCTGTCTGTCTGTAAGTAGCTTCTGTTGAAGCACTTCTTCTTTTGTCATCCTCAATCCAGGTGAGGAATGATATAAATGTAGTACAGTAGAAGCCGTTTAATAGCATGCCCTATTTGCAAGCGTATTTCATGCAATTATCCGGGTGGTGCGACAATGCAAGTTATCCAGCTGGACCGCACCGGTTTGGGATTTTGCGAGCCCTTGCAATTAACAGAAATATGCAGTAATCCGTTGCC